>NW_005187433.1:2764485-2766021 GCF_000239375.1 Pundamilia nyererei | reverse complement strand
AAAAGGGACGCTAAACAAATGATGCAAAAAGGAGAAGCCAGGATACTGGATGTATATATTCAAAAAGACAGTCACTAGATAATCGATAATAGGTGGGAGACCTAACAAAGAAAGGAAATAAAACTGATGAAGGTCCAACTTAGACAACATAATGGGACAGTTTTTCCAACACTTGCACATCAATCCAGGTGGAACAGCACCAGCTCAGTGGGAGGACATCACTGGAACCACCAAGCTGATGTACGCCAACAACTGTGCCAATTTCACCACCAATGTGTCTGCAAGGTGAGCTCAGTAAACACCTGTGCAAGCATGTTCCCAGTCAACTTTTTTTCCTGCACTCTTGCACACGTCTGGATTTAGATCCAGCTGGTTTGTTTAATTCTTCTCTGTTCTCCTGCTATATCCAGATTCTGGCTGGCAGACTGTCCACGTACGGCGGAGGTGGTCACCTTTGCCAACCTGCTGTACAGGGAGCTAATGGCAGTCCCATATATGGCCAAGTTTGTTATTTTTGCAAAGATGAATGAGGCACGTGAGGGACGCCTGCGTTGTTACTGCATGACAGATGACAAGATGGACAAAACTCTGGAGCTGCACGAAAACTTCACCGAGGTGGCCCGTAGTCGAGACATTGAGGTGCGCACAGGGGCAAGGCCTCAGAAAGCCAGCTTGTTAAGGAGCGCAGTTGAACATGTGATTCGTTTTAAGTTCTCTAAAAAGTGGCGGCATTGTGGTGTGGTGGTTAGCACTGGTTCCTCAGACCAAGAAGGTCCTGGGTTTGAATGATGCTGTGTAAAGCAGGGGTCCCCAACTAAAATAACAGGAGGTTCACTACCTCCATCATCCAATCAATCTGGGTTCCAAACACTTTAAATGACCCAACAAAAATATTTTCTTTCATTTCTATTTAACATTTAATTAACAATATAGACTTTTGCCTTGTAACTACTGATCAATTATTCATATGCCATTAAATCATCTGCTGAACCGAAAAGTGTAATCCAGTTCAAGTACTAATATTAAACAAAAAACTATTTAACAATAAAATCATGCAATAATCTTTACCACATCTATTGCACATAACCCAACATTAAGGTGTCTTGATGCATGCTCAATCATCCAGGTAAATCCAAATCAAAAAAGTTGTTTCTGTTCATCTGGATCAACCGTTTTCAGTGGGAGAAACATTTCATTACTCATCCAAGTGACTTTTGAAGAAGAATGGGAAAAGGGAAAGACCACCTTTGAATCGATGAGGGGGCCTAAGGGTACATCTTTCGCTATCTTACAACGCTGTGATTGCAGCCATTCCCCAACTCTCTGTGAATGGTACTCATGTCCATTGATCAATGGTCTTTGATCAATGGGCTTTGATCAGTGGTTGTTAATCAATGGTCATGACAATTTGGATTTTAATGATTAAGAAACTGACCTCACAGCCCATTGTTCATTCAGTGGGCTAGTCATTGTGCAAAGGTACTGTTTGTAACGTTGGGGAAACCTGCAGTCAGCTGACACTAAAAAAATCACTTG
>NW_005187433.1:2760610-2764457 GCF_000239375.1 Pundamilia nyererei | reverse complement strand
GCCCATTGTTCATTCAGTGGGCTAGTCATTGTGCAAAGGTACTGTTTGTAACGTTGGGGAAACCTGCAGTCAGCTGACACTAAAAAAATCACTTGGATGACTGAAAACATTACATCCAGATGAACAGAATAAACTTTTTGGGACAACATTAAGGTGCAAACAATTCACCTAAAAAACCCCTCAATTTTCAGGAAAATTAAGAAGTGCTTTAAAACGGTGCAGTAAATATGTTTGACAAATTCAACACCATGTAACTTAAAACATACTGCAAAACAGTGCTGGCTCTCACTTCAGTGAGAGAAATTTGCATGTACATTTGCAGCTAGCATTTTAAAATTTGGGTGAAATGGGGTCAATGCAGTTCTTAAGCATGCATGCAAATGTTCATTAGTCAGCTGTGAGCGAATTTTGTCCATTCATCTTTAAATGTCAGATAGTCCACTATACATGCTTTTGATAAAGCCATCTTTTTTTACTCATTCAGCTGTGCACCGCCAAGTCATCATTCTACTGTCGGCAAGTGCAAGCTCCCAAGCTGTAACTTAGCAACCTGTGTTGAAGGGCCCGCATTGGTTGCTCTTCTTTAGCGTTTTTTTTGGTGGTTGGTGGTGCAATACCGCCACCAGCTGGCTTGGAGTGTGGACTAGAAAGTCACTGATCCACATAGCTGCCCATCACGCCTGTTCAAAAGTCAGCCATGGCAGCCGGCAGGAATAAAATATCTAGCTACATAGTAAATGAGGAAATGCTTTGCGGTCTGGGGGAAAACCCTCTCGGGGTCCGGTTTGGGACTGGAGACCGGGGGATGGAGACCCCTGGTGTAAAGTTTGCATGTTCTTCCTCCCACGGTCTGAAGACATGAATATGTTGAATTGTCCTAAAGTATGGGTGTCTGTCTCTGTGTGTTAGCCCTGAGATGGATCGGTGACCTGTCCAGGGTATACCTGTGTTGTTCCAAAAAGCGATTGCCTGCCAAAAACTGATTTCCAATGTTTCCGTGTATTTTTAATGTGTAATATCTTTACGCATGTTGGTAAATAGACTACAAAGGGGTTTTATATATAGAATTAAAAAATTATCTGTTTTTTCAAGTATCTTTATAAATCTGTGTTATTGTACTTACATTATAACCAATCCGGTCCTTTATCCCCACTTAAAATATTTTTACAGAACTATTGTAATATTTGTTGCCATTTCTGCTGTCCAACTTAATCTTACAAAATACATTTTTAATGTTAATGAGATTTTTTTTAACTGCATAAATAAAGGTTCTATAAAAGTCGCTGCCAAAAACTGATTGCGGCTTCTACCTTGTTACACGAATGTTGTTTGTGGTCATCCATGAGGGGTGCATTTGACATACTGTATGTTTCACATATTATAGCCCAACAAGTTACTTATAGCAGTTTAAATACGAGCAATCAGTTTTTGGCAAATACCAGAAATCAGTTTTTGGCAGACAATCACTTTTTGGCACAACACCTGCTTCTTGCCCTTGTTTTTGCCATTTTTGTTATAGATTGCATTTGCTGCACCTAGAAAGACAATGGATCATTCTTTTGTTTGGGTTTTTTGGGTACAGCGTATTGTATCATGAGAAATCTGCATAAATTCCCTATGAACGAGTGCTTGTGAAATGTTATTAGAAAAAAAGCAATTCCATTTTTCCCTTTTATGTTATATTTTCCACAGCTAATGGAGGGCATGCCTCTCTACCTGGAGTGTTCCGGGAACTTGGTGCCCATTCGGAAGGCCACTCAGCAGCCTCGTAGCTTCAGCTTCCAGGCCTTCCGAGATAACAGACTGCCTGTCTCTGTCAAGGTCTGTCCCTAGCTGCTTGTTCATATGCCTGCTTCTTTATCACTTGCTACGTGTTGCTACAGTATTGTGTGTTTGTTTGTGTGTGTGTGTGTATACATGTGCAAAAGTGTGTGTTGTTTCGTTTTTGGATACAGTATGTCAAGGACCTTCTCACCAGTTATTTACACTCATGAGCACCTGCCGATGACTCAAACACTGCGTTCATATGGTGGTTTTTGTGTTTGCTTTTCACTCTCATATCAGTGATGTAAACACGTAGGTAATAGTACAGTCCTGTGCTCACTCTGCAATCATTGCATATTAAACACAGCAGTATAATTGGTGCACTATAATTGCAATATGCTACCTTTTTTCATAGAGTTGAGAGATATTCCAGGCAGTAAAGTTAAGATAAACATTAGAAATATTGGAATGTCAGGTTGTTCATCGGATCTCGGGATTCTCAGTTTCTTCAGTTAGCTTTTGGCATGGTGTGTCATTGTGAGTCCTTTTGTTCTTTTTTTATTTTCATTGTGCTTTGTTTGTTTGAAATGTAAAGGTAATAAAAACCAGCAATCTGATTTGATAGAGTGTTTTTGTTTTGTGTTTAAGTTCTTTATCAAATGCATCATAATTTCATCTCTTTTTATTCCACATTACATTGATGACTTGTGTATTTGTTCTTCTATTGATCGTATATGTTATATATTGTGTGTACGAGCCGTTCCATGCCTGTCCCGTGACCATATTTATGTAATTTCCATATCACTGTTTTTCCGTTCATCTGTGTCTGTCGATGTGATAAGTCAAGTATTGTTCAGAATCAGCTTGATGAATACTGGTAGCCAAGCAACAAACAACTTACCTGTCTAGCTGTCAACTCTCTTGGGTAATTGTTTGCATGCCCTGTGACTCCTTCACTTTCTTTGCCTGCCTTCCTATCTTGCGGCCTTGCCTGTCTGTATGTGTCTGTCTCACTGTCTCTCTTTCTCTCTCTCACGGTCACTCTGTAACTGTCTGGTCTGACAGATGTCCAGGTAAAATGTGCAGGTAAATCTCTCCCTCTTGCCTGCCTGTGGACTGCTTCCATCCCTGTTTCCCCCTGCTTCTCGTCCCATGTTACTGCGCCACATGCTCAGGACAACTGTTAAGGGATCTAGTGCTCTTTTTGATTTTTTTTTTCTTCTTCTTGCCCATCTTATCTTCCTCTATTCTATCTTTTCTGCTCAATTTCTCTTCCCACTCTTCTCTGCTCATCCTTTTCTGTCTTTCCATTCTCCTCCTTTCCCTCACTCCACATTCTTCTATTCTATTTTTCTTTCTTCGTCTCTGTCTACCTGTTTTCTGTCTATGTTTAGGTCAGAGACAGTAACAAGGATGCCTCCGGGTTTTTGTCTTTTCTGCGGAAATGCACCAAGTATGAGGACACACAACACGTACTGTGTAACCTTAATATAACCATGCCACCCTGTGTCAAGGTAAGAATTTGGTAGCAAACATGCACACATAATAAATAGAGATGATAAAAAGAAAGATCACGCACTGTGACCTTATCCTGATAGATGGTCATTTTTTTCAGGTTGTTCTATCAGACTGGGGCTTATCCAAAATATATGTGTGTGTTACATATATTATTATGTATTATATGTAATATTTGCGCTTATTAATTTTGTATAGACAAAAAGAGATTCCATTAAAAAAATAAATGTACAATAATACAACTGAAGCAGTATAACATTACACAGTATCAGTTAATCCTTTTGACAAAGGGTTTACTCTTGGACTGACCTTAAAGGTATGGAGACTCCTTATTTTAAAGGTTTAAAGTGTTTTAATCTAGTCTACTGCATTTTACCTGGATTACTATTTTAATATAGTTTTACTATAGATCTACAGCAATGCTCAGGAATTAGTAAGTTCATGAAAATACTTCGAAAACTGATTTTGGAAGAATATGATACCGATAAAGATGATCACCCATTGTATGTATAAAAATATCAAATTATATCCAAATTATATCAATCACGGTAGCCAAGTTTATATAGGT
>NW_005187433.1:2752340-2760438 GCF_000239375.1 Pundamilia nyererei | reverse complement strand
GTGTGTGTGTGTATATCTACATATATATTCGTATCTGTAAATGAAAATATATGTAGTGTGTATATATTGTTTTTTGTTTTATATGTCTGAAACAAATAAAGATGCAATACAATACAATACAATATCAACCATTACTTTGCCAGGAGTCTGTCTGAAGTGCTACATCTGTCTAATGTTACATGGGTCAAACATGGTGACATGGGTGTTTGTTAAAAGTTCAAAAGTTCTGTGTTAGGCGATTAATTATTGTAATTCTTTCAATTTTTTAGGTTGTTGGAAGTGAGGAGCGCAGACGAACTTTAACCCCTCTTGCTTTGAGAGAACGCTACAGTGCACTGAACGAGCCCAGCGTGGGTAAGTCCTTCAATGCTTGACCGTCAGCCCTCTCCGGATATACACACAGTGGAGATGGGCACTGAATGTTGCACTGCCACTTTACCCACAACCCTGCTTCTTACTCTGCCCTCTCTATTTTCCTGTCTCGTGTGCACGCATGGCACAACAACTGAGCCTTGGATGCAATGTACTGCTCTACAGTATCCCACTAAGTTTTTTGCAGTGCAGTTAGTGGAAACATATTGAATGTGCAGCCACAAGATGAGCAGTCGCCCCCAACATGACCTGAAATGGCTCCATGGCACATGGCAATTTAGCCTTTTTCTGTCCTGAGTGTCCTGGTAGCTGTGACAATCAATGAATGACTTCTGTGGTTGGTTTTGCATGGCGCTGGTGTCTCCACTGCGATTTCCAATGGCATGGCAGCAGATACTGTTAGCATTAGCACTATAGCTTAGCACTGAGAATGGGCAGGACCTCGCAGTGGAGCAAGACAGATGAGCCCTTATACTGGCCTGTGGTAACTAAAGAGAGTCAAGATGACCATTCTGATTGGTTTAAATGGTGCTGATGGCGAGTGAGGGTGAATGGATAAAGGCCTTTTCTGTCTATCAAATACACAGCGCTGCTATATTGCACCTCAGTCTCTATTTAATGGTTACTGAATGCTACTGTGGTTAGCAGGAATAGCACCTGAATGAACCCCAAATTATGACCTTTCCTTGTCAAATGATGTCCTAACCCTGAGAATTATATGGGTAAAAAAACACTGTTGTTGGTATTGCTTATTTCCTCCAACAGAGCAGTGCTTTTGTCAAGGTACGTATTGAAACTTAACTGTCTTTTAGGTACAGATGATGAATTGGAATAACAAGAAGAAAATGAGTCAATACTAGCCACCTCTTAATAACATTTGCTTCAACACTATCAAGTCTAAAAAGAGTCTTAAAAAAGTCATAAAAAGTCTAAAAAATTCATCCCAATTAAAAACATTTTTTTTTCCACACATCAATATCTGTTTGACTTCCCAAATACGTTTTTGTGTAAAACAGTAGTATAACTATTAGGTCATTGAAACATCTTTTACTTGTGTGCTGTATTACATGTTTCTAAACTGTCTGTGTGTTTTTTTTCTCATTAGCCACAGTGAATGCCATGGAGAGGACTGAGCTCAAAATCAACATCATATCCGAACAGCTGGGTTTAAGCTGGGCAGGTTAGTCACACTGGATACTGTACAATCTGTATATAAAATGGATATATAGCCATTTGAAAAAGAAATTCAAAGCCACACTGTGAAAAACTAAATGCACCCTGATTGCTTCAATAGAAAATAGCTACAAAGTTGGACCATGCAATGCTTATAAAAACTGCAAAAAAAAAACCCCAAGAGCACCATCTCAAACTCTACAGGCCTCAGTTGGCAGTTGTTAAATGTTAAAGTTCATAATAACACAATTAGAAAAACACTAACGGGCTCAGGTTTGCAAAGTTACATTTGAATAAATGTCCTTTAGACAAACGAAACCAAAATGGAGACATTTGACCGTAATGTACAAAGCTACGTTTGGTTGAAACCGACCACAACAGATCAGCACTAACACCTTATAGCAGCTGTTATAACTCCTCTATATGCCTACATATATATATATATATATATATATATATATTCACACCAGTGTGTGAATGCGAGAGTGAATGAATAGTGGCATTGTAAAGCGCTTTGTGTGCCTTGAAAATCAATCAATCAATCAATCAAAATTTATTTATATAGCACATTTTTAAGACCGAAGTACACGGAAGTGCTTTCCATTAAAATCGCAGTACAAATAAAATCACACTAAAATATAAATTACAAATATATAAAATATAAGATAATTACATAATCTAAATACAGAGCCAGATGTAAATTACCCTAATTCGCCTTAAATGCCAGATCAAACAAATACGTTTTTAAACGTGATTTAAAAGACTGAATGGAATCTGACGCACGAATATGAAGAGGAAGAGTATTCCATAGCCTGGGTGCAGCAACGGCAAAGGCACGGTCTCCTCTGGTCTTCAGCCGAGACCTAGGTTGCACCAAGAGCAGTTGGCCCGATGATCTTAGTGCTCTCTGAGGGCTGTACAGACAGAGGAGATCAGCTAAGTAGTCAGCTACTATAAAGCGCTATATAAATCCAATCCATTATTATTATATGTATATGAATCACATATGAGGCTATCAATGGTTCCTGTTAGTTTAGAAAATTAGGAAACACACGTATAAGGGCAGGATTATGTTGTAACAGACACATCACTACTGTATTAGTGTACAGAGTTCTTCGGTTTCTCAGACGGATCAAAGAGTCGCTTATCACATACTGTTTGAAAACATCAAGATGGCAACTGAGAAAAGAACAGTTATTAACCAGTGGGCTAATGAGTCCTGGCTAGGTACATCTTTTAGATCCGGTCTATGATGTAGACCACTAAACCGAATATTAAGGAAACCCCTGCCAGTTGTTATTCGTCCAGATCAGAGATCCTACTTATGTTTGTCCTTCCCGTAGACCACACCACCGATGACCAGCAGGAGCCCACGTCTTGCTGTTTTGTGTTATGCTCCAACCCAATTATTTGGATTTAGCAAGTTTCTCATTATCAAAGTCTCCCATCCAAGTTGGTGACTAAGAACGAGCAACAGCTTTTACTAATATATCACAAATCTGCAGGTGTGCCATTATACTTAGATTATTCACTTCATCTGTGAGTGGTTATACAGTAGTATTTTGGACTTAGTTGTATAAATATGTGCTTTATGTTTCTTTCTATTCTTAACTGTGTCCATTAGAGTTAGCACGAGAGCTTCAGTTTGGTGTGGACGACATCAATAGGATCCGTGTGGAGAATCCAAACTCCTTGCTGGACCAGAGCTCTGCCCTGCTCAACCTGTGGGCCAGCAGAGAGGGCAAAAGGGCCAAGAGTAAGTTAGCACTATATCCCTTTAAAATTCAGACCAAACGATTAAAACTTTGACTAGTGCAAATATTTCTGTGTCGGGGCATCCTTATCTGTGCATGTGACAGATTTTTAAAAAGAAAAGTTGAGTGATAAATCGTGGAACCTTTGCCTCTCAGTGGAGAGCCTCTACTTTGCTCTGAAGAACATCGATCGTGCAGATATTGTAACCTCTTTGGAGGGTCAGGCTCCGCAACCAGCACCTGGTTCTTCAGAGGAGGGCGCCTGTCGGCTTGGTGACCGCGACTCCACTCTGTTGTCCCCCAGCGTCATTAATGGTAAGATACAGGAACACATTAAACATCCTACACACAGGACATATAAGAAGGGTCAGTTCAACATTTTTTTTAACAAATTACCTCTTTACGGTTAATTAGCAAAGATATGCTGTGCCTTAATTTTGTATTTTGTATTGTTAAATAGATTGACTTCTCTAGCTACATGTGTTGTAATTACAGAAAACAAAGGGTTCAATACTTTTTATGTTTATTGCAAGACTGATGTTCTCATGATGGTTTGTAACCGTCAGAAATGGAAAGTTTTCAGGAATTTCCTGTTCAAGAAGACTTTAGAGGCAACAATAATGAGAGGCTCAATTTACTGTGCAAGTGCAGTATCTGGTGTACTTGGTCATTTCCAAATAGATACATCCACAAAATATCAGGAAATGCAGATGTAAATGGAAAAAACACGGTGGGACCCCACAAAAAGTTGCAGAAAGCATAGAGCGGAAATTATTTCCTAAAAAAAGTCTTCACTGCCAAAAATCAGAGACTAAATTCTTCAGCCCAAGAAGGTGAGGCTTTTATTCTCATTTACTTTCCACCTCTGAAAACCCCTCCTTGCCTTCTCTGAGTCTGGGTAACAGCCACTTTACCTTGTCTCTGTTGCCCCACAAGAGATCACGGACACAAGGCCATCGCGCCTAGTGCACAAGCCACGCGTTATTAGACCCCCGTTTTTCAGAAGGGGTAAGTTGAAGGGAACTTGGGTTGCATGGTGGTTTGCTGCTCATGACCTGTAGTGCACATGATGATGATGATGATGATGATGATGAAACCAATGATAATGATTCTCAAATACCATTTTTGAGGTCTGGTGTCATTCTTCCACCATGAAGCAAGCTTTTTGCAGCATGCAGTAACACCGCCTCTCCTCACTGGGGCACACATCATTTTATTTTCATTTTTTAAATTTATTTTTTACTTTTTCTTTTTACGTTACACTTTTTCACACCTCATACTTGAGCCCTAAACATGATGCCATTTATTCTTCTGACTCAATATGAGAAACGAGGATAAGTCACTTTTTCTGACAGGGGTTTAAGTCGTCTGCAAAACAGCCAACAGTTAACGTATGGGTAACGTTCGAGATTTTATAGATTACATGTGGGTGTATGTGTGGCTCTGTGCGTGTGTGTACACATACATGCACGTGTGTGTGCATACACGCCCTTATGTGTCCTGTCTGGGATGGATACACTAGTCAAAAGTGGCGCTGGTGCACAGATGACAGTGTGCTCTGGGCCTCCATACCTTGTTTCTGTCCCTGCCTCTTTCTTTCTCTTTCTTCTGTCTGAGAACAAGATAAAATTTCACCTGTCACGTTGTGCTTGATCGACAGCAGACATTGGTCCCCAGCGACAATGTCTTCTTGCAGTCTTGAAATTTTGTCTTTTCCTCAGGATCCTGTCCTACTTTCTGTCTTTTTTTTTCTCTGAACCTGTAACATGTCATATCTGCTGCCCAGCCGCCCCGCTCCTCCTCGTCCTCCTCCCTTCTCTTGCTCTTCTTCCTCCTCACAGCTCTTCCTGTCCGACCTCTGACCTCATATGACCTCATGTTGACCTCTGGGCCTCCTCTTCTCTTGTCATCTTATTTTCCCGCGCTCCTCCCTCGTTCAGTCGAGTGGGGACCCTCTCCTCCTCTTTAAAACAGCTCTGTGTGTGTACTACAGTTTGTGCATGTGCATGCTGCATGCTTTGCTGTTCCAATATCTGTGTGTGTCTGTGCATGTGTGCACGTGTGTGTGTGTGTGTGTTTCAGACTTATTTATTCAAAGTAAGTCAAGTAAAAATGACGTCATATAGCCGAGCTTGAAATTTATTCATACTTTTTCTAGTTTTCTTCCAAGATTATAGAGAGTAGGTTCAATATTTTAGTTACACAAAAATATTTTAAAATTCATTTTAACCCCAACACAAGATGGCCATTTGTACAGGTGTGCGTGGGTGTGTGTGTTTGTGCGTTTGAGCACAGAGTTTCTTGAACAGAATAACGTTTGCTGTTTGTGACATCTTTTATGTGCATGGCATGCTTTCAATGTATGACGTTTTCTTCACAGTGTAAAATATTTTCTCTGTTCATGGATGTATTTCAGTCTTTTATTTAACGCTATATTAACAAACAAATGTTTTCTTTTTCTTTTTCCTGTAAAATAAATGGTGTGTGTCTTTTAATGCTACGCTATAACACATGGTCAGCTGCATAGCACATAATGCTCAACATACAATGTTGCTGTGGTGGTCTTCATTCATGGGCAAAATAATCACATGTTTGGTGAGTTACAATTTGAGTGGTTTAACACTTAACCATTGTGTAGTTGGTTTGGCAGTTACTATATGTAAAATTAAAAGAGCTAAATCCAGTAACCAATGAAAAAAAATGCCATGAATTATCTATAACTACATTTTCTATGCAGTATTTTTTTGCCCAAGTCTGATGATGGCCTTGCTGCTAACATTGTGTGAACGTTATTTGCCAGCAGGGATTTTACTGTGAGGTGTGTGTTGATTCTGGTGTGTATGGTTTTTTTGTACATCCGAGCGTCACCTGTGAGCTAAAAGTGTGTGTCCTCCTTGTGTGTTTTTAAATGAATGCAGTGTTGTGCGTTTATACATGTATGTGTGTGCGTGTGAGTGTGTGTTTGCTGTGGTAAAGTGTGCTGTGTAGTGCTCTTCTCTTCTGTTTCTTGTACCATGAGATTCTCCGTGGAGTTTATTTGTGCTTCACTACATTTTGTGCCTTTGACACCTGTGTGAGTGTGTCTGTGTTTCAGCAGCAGGAGTGAAGGGAAGGGCTAACCCACATTCATCTAACTCATTCTAACTCTCATTCTAATTTTGATTCATTCCCTCCTTGCTCACCTCATTCTGATGCCACCTCTGATCATCCTGGCCCTGTACCATCCCAGAAACACACACATGTGTACCCACACAATGGACCATTGTTGCATAAACTCTGAGAGACAATTACTTTACACAGTAAAGGTGTATTTTACCCATTACAGTGTTGTGGATCACATCAGAAAAGGTTTAGATTTTTAGCTCCATAGATGTGCGTACTGTGATAATTAGTATTAGTGTGTCATTGAAATATACAGAAGTAGATTTACTGATAGTACAACAAGGTAGAATTGCTATGTTGCTTTACTCAGTCGTTTTTTGCCCATAGCCTCATTACTACATTAAATTATGGTTAAATGAACAAAAGTAGCGGTGCATGAAGGTCTAAGAAACTTTCTGTGGTAACTTTCAGATACGTCTCACTTTAAACTGTGTTTTGTTTCCACAGATGAACGTCAGAGCATTTTCCATTTAGTACCAAGAGATATCAGGATGCCTTCTTGGTGGGCATAAATTCATGACTGATTCTGTTAAAAGTGTATTTAAAAAGATATTACACATTAAATGCTAATAGGGTTTACACACTTTTTTTGTATTTAGTTCATGTGTACTGTCCCTGATGCCAGGATATAGTGAGGATCAGGAATTAACATGTTTCATTGCACAAAGACATTTGAACTAAAAGTATTATTTTGAGTTTAACCTCATACTATACTCATTCTGTGGGTTGTCTATTCGGCCTGCAACCTCACATTACAGCACAGCCTCTACTTTGTGCTTTACAGTGGTTTATCATTGTGATCTGTCAGTGTGCCGTTCTTTGTTTCATATGGGTGAAATACAACTTTACTGTTAAGTCTCTATTCATCTGAACTCACTGACACACTAGTTTATTAAAAATATTTTGTTAACGGAATTAACTAATCCAGATTTGTGTCAAAATATAAGTGTTACCATGTTCAAGTATCACCAAAGATCAACATATGGGTTATAAGCTTCGAGTTAAATGAAATGTGAAAAATATGAAAAATTTTACATTCAGAATGTTTTATTATTATTATTATTATTATTATATATTATTATTAGTAGTAATATAAAGTAAATGTAAAAATAGTCTTAAAAAGTAAACAATGAAAAAAGACATTAAAATGCCACTTCCTCAAAATATATTTTTAAATGTATATTTAATAATTTTTAATTATTTATCATAGAAAATAAAACAAGCTTTGAAACGAAAATCTCAGATCATGTCAAATCTCAATGAGATTACATAAAGATTCTAATTTTTTTTGTTAAAATTTTCTTTTTAAAATATGTATGATATAAATTAGAACCAACTACAGTGTGTGATTGTGAATTTGACTGTGTGCTTTTGTGCGTCTTTTTGTCAAGTAGTCCAACAAGCTGCATAATAAGTGTCATCCTGGAACTAATAATAGAAATGTGTAAACCAATCTAATTGGATCTAATATAATCAACGACTTAGTCAACGACTTATGATTTAGCAGGATAAGATTAAACAACACATCATGCAGTGATTCTATTTTTTTTAGTTACCCTTAGATTAAAAGTTGTGTGTGTCTTTGTGTGTGTGTGTGTGTGTGTGTGTGTGTGTGTGTGTGTGTGTGTGTGTGTGTG
>NW_005187433.1:2731444-2752320 GCF_000239375.1 Pundamilia nyererei | reverse complement strand
TGGATTCATAGAGTGTGTGTGTGTGTGTGTGAAAAGGTGTGTGTGTGTTTGTGTGTGTGTGTGTGTGTGTGTGTGTGTGTGTGACTTGTTTTATTTGTTTATTTTTCTGAGTGGGTGCTGGGCAGGGGATCTTTTGCGTACAGACATGAATGCATGACTCTGAGTTGCAGCTGCAGTCGGGGAGAATGCGGCAGTAACTTGCATTTTCTTTTCCAGAATCTGCAAGATGCTGCTGACTCCCCCGCAGAGACTTGTGACAAGGGTTGGAACGATAAGCGATGTTTCATTACATGTTTGGCAATTGTATCACAGCTTCTACTTTAGCACCGGAAACAAAATTTGTGCAATCCTCTATGTGGAAAATCCAGGCTTTACCTCAATTAAACCTACCTTGAAAAAAAAATTATAATAAAATGTTGATGTAAATCAAAAAAGGATGAAAATTTATACTAAAGAGAGTAAAGCCTTAAATTATTAAAAAAGAATATCGTGCCAACCCCACAATCAATTAAAGAACCCATCTTTCTTTTCTCTTATCGAGAAACAGTTTCTGTTCTGCAGATTCACTTTCCGAAAGTGGGAGCAAGCTAGAGCCCAGCATCACTCACCTCACAAACAATGGATGACTCACCAAATTCTTTTGTCTCTCACCTCACAAATTGCTGTGTCCCAATGACAGTTACCTGAATAGCTCTTCAAACTTGAAAAGAAATTTTTTTTTATTCGATTAGCCAAAGTAACAGTTTTTGAGTAATATCATTGTGTTCTGCCTTTTAGATCGAAAGCGTGAAAGCAACATGTTGGCTGGGATTCACTGAGAGTCAAGTCAGAATTACTGGCTTAGCATCAAGGCATCTTAATCCTAAATTAGAATTCTAAATTGTGATTGATAAGTAATTGATTAAGAGAAAGTCTTTTGTCTTGGTATATTGGGACAGAGCTGAGCCCCACTGTTTCCCTGGTAGGTTGGAGAAACAGTTGTCCCACCACCTCCCCATCCTCTCAGTGGCTGTGCCTGCTTGGTGTTAGTCTATCTCTTGTCTCGCTCCTGTTTTCCCTCCAGGTTATGGGCTGGTGCAGGAGGAGCTTCTGTCCCCGGCCTCCATGCAGTACAGCTTGCCATCTCCACTGGGCGTGGAGCCCTACTGGCAAGAGGTCTCCAGCCTCGAGTGTGCCCCCATTGCCACCACAGAGGAAGATACATTAATGGAGATGTCGGACGTTCAGGTGTGGCCAGCAGGGGTCAGCCCCTCTCTGGTTACAGTGGAGGACTCGTCACTAGAGGGAAGCAGTCGGGCTGACGACTCAGAGGGCGCCACACTCTCCTTACCCTGCAGCTTGGGTCGCCCAAGCAGTGGAGCCAGCGGGGCCAGCGGCTCCATCATGGAGCTGGAGGAAGAGGAGGAGGAGGAGGAGGAAGGGGAGGTTGAGGAGGAGGAGGCACCACAGGAGCCAGCAAGTGCACTGGCGGAAAGGGACAGGGTGAGAGCCAGTGGTGCCGTTCCCAAGGTCAATCTAAATGGCCAGCTGGGAGGTCAGAGGTCGGACGTGAGGAGAGTGGAGAGTGTGGCTGTAGGAGGAGGAACAAAAGGAGGAGGTGGAATGGTAGGGCTGGGCTCAGTGGAAGGGATTTCTGTTGTTTCAGGCCAACAGGTGTACTCCCAGAGGTGTGAGATAACGGGGCTGGGTCGAGCTACCGAGCACAACGGAGACAACCGGTAAGTCAACTGTGTGTGATCGCCATCACTCTATATTTGTTTCTTTTCCACTGCCTGTACTCAGAATTAACATATGTGCTTTCTTTGTTTCCCTTCCCTCTGGTCTATTTGCATTCTGCTTTTCAGGATGGTGGGAGGAGGAGCATTTCAACCCTACATGCCAGACAAGGACTCCCTACAAGGCTGGGTGGGCTCGGTGTCATCAACGCGTGACGGCAACGTGCCAGGCTTGCACGTGGCCCAGGAGGCTCTGCTGACTCCGGTGTGTGACACTGGTTACTCTCATGTGCTGCGTGGGCGCCTCCTGCAGGGCACGCAGCCCTTTGACAAGGGGCTGGGCTTCTCTCATCAGGAGGCAGGCCAGCGAGCTTGGGAACAGGAACAGAGGCGGGGACAGGTCAGGTTGCAACGCCGACCACCTGCCGCTCCCTGCGCCTGGAGGGGGAACATCTTTTCCATGTTTTCTTTTTTTAATGATCAACCGGGAAGATCGTCATTCAGTTTGATTTTTAAAAAAAAAATCATCAACAGCTTAATCTCACTGAACGATCATCAGAACAGATGATTGACCACAATCAGTCACAGAACCAGAGCAGAATGATGTGTTGCACAGCTCAACACATCTAATGAAAAGCTGCCCATTAATATGATTTAACATTTGTGATTGAGAACACCTTGTTAAGAATTAGAAATGGATTTTATAAATATATATAAATTGTGGCCTTTTTTTTCTTAACAGAGAGAGGAGAAGGAGGAGTATGTTGCTGCGGCACAGTTTGTTGAAGAACGTGGAAATGCACTTGCTAGAAAGGTGAGTCACTTTGTGGGTATTTTTCATTTGCAGTGAATCATGGTCATACCAACATTATAATTGTTGTTTATTTGTTATGAGTTTTGTGTAATTTTATTTATTCACTTATTTTGAGTTCAGCTTTCATGGTGGATTTGCTCATTTCAGTCTAGTTTTGATTGTTCAGTTGCTTTTTTTGAGTTTACCTATTTTTCATGGTGACATTTGGGTGCTTGTCATGGGCAAAATGTAAGTAATTCCAAGAGACATTACAATGCAAAACCTTGACTCACAGCAGTGAAATGTCTTTGTGCATATTGCGTTGACAGATTTGACCAAACTGACAAATACTAAAACATTTGCCAAAGGTCTTTGGCTGCACAAAGGGAAGGATTGTGACTCTGCAACCAGTGCAGATGTGCTTGCCTGCAAAGCTCCAAAATTCAACAGCACATAGCCTACTGGACTTTCTGAAAAGTTGCACAGGGAAGTTGCAATGGAGTTCACTATGAACAGGAAGAATTGGGGAAGTATAGTGAAAGATCAGAAAAGCAGCAAATGAAGTTGGACATAAAGGGATGGAGGTGGTCATCAACTACACTAAGTAGGCTGTTGGTCAGTCAGTATTCACCGGCTGAAGGTGTCCCAAGAAAATATCCCTGCACCATTACACCATCGACTCAAACCTGAACCACTGATGTATGGCAGGATGGAGCCATGCTTTCACGTTATTTGCATAAAATGTGGTCCCTGCCATTTTATCTTGTGGTCGAAAGACTTATGAGACCAGACATTGTTCCAATGTTCTTTCATCCAGTTTTGATGAGCCTGCAAAGACAGTAGCGTCAGTTAGCTGCTGGTGCGGTCTTCTACTGATGTAATCAGTCTGCTTAAAGATTCAATATGCTATACATTCAGCACTTCTGCATACTTTGGCTGTAATGAGCCACCTTTCCCCCTTATATAAGTTTGAAGGACTCTGGCCATTCAGGCCATTGGAATAGGACAATCATCGCTCTATTCTATTATTATTTTTTTAATTGAATTTATTTATTTTCTGTATATTTTCAGTTCTAGTTCATTTGGTAAAAATTCTCACTTGTTTTAGTTTTAATTTGAACTTTAGTTGAAACCTTCTTCACACCTACTTTCAGTTTTAGTTAACACTGATAACCTTTTGTCACACCCAAGCACTGCAAACCCCGTGCTTTTTACTGTGAGTTATTCACAAAGCCTGGCCAACAGGGTGGGAAATTAACAGCAGCCACAAGGCAAATGTTGACAGCAGATATGAACTTAAACCAATTATGATTCAGAGATCATCATTAAAAAAAAGCTTTTTAAAAATGACATTATAAAAACGGGCATTTGTATGGCATGAAATCTTTTGTGACTGATTGGCTGATTAACTGTGAAATGATGGTAAATTTGTGAGCCACAGCGGCCAGGTGGGCAGACAAGTTAGTTTCCTGCTCTGGTTTCACATGGAGGCTTCAGCCGTTAACTGGTCCAAGTGTTGTTTCCTTCCTTCCTTCCTTCCTTCCTCCCTGCCTCCTTGCTCCAGGTGGCGGTGGATGTGAGAAAGGGCGCTCAGTCAGTGCAGCGCAGCAGTCTGCGGAGAGTTAAACACTGAAATACACTTTCTGCCCATCCCTTCAGGTATGGGACACAAGCACTAGTGCATCCCAGTGCTTGGATAGATGCCTTCTACGGCACCCTGTTGGAGCCTGTTAGAGCCTAATCATCTCTCATACGTCGTTTTGTCTCATTCGTTAAACTTTGGCAGTGATTTTATAGAAGCTAAGACTAATTTAGCCCATGTGATGCATATCTACTGGTGTACTCCTTGTCTCTGTTTTGTAGGACCGGAAAGCCACTGCCAAACCATCCTCCACGAAAACACGACCGGACCGCAGAGGAAAATGAGCATGGAGGAAGTGCAGACTATTTAAAAAAACAAAAAAACAAACAGAATCATCCTCAACCTGTGACCATGGAGCACCACAAAACAAAATAGAAGAGGAGAAAAAAAAACAGGAATTAAACTTGTAGTTTTATAATATTTGTAAAAAAAAAAAAATCAACTAGACTAAGGCATGACGATACCGTTTCTTTTTCTTTTTTATACAAAAAAACATAAATGTTAGTTAAACAACTAAGAAAAAAAAAGCAACAAAGTGCTTCCTGTGAACTGTAATCGCATGATGACTGCTGGTGCATGCCCTTTTGAACTGTCATTATCTACAAACTGAAGGGGTACAAGGTACGGGGGCGGACCCACATAAGGGTTACAGGCTTTTTTTAAGGGCCTTCTTTCCCCCAACTGGAGTGGTTTGTTTCAGCAAGTTGAGTCTAATAACATTACAGCCAAAAAAAAGAAGTCCCTCAATGGATGGTTCTCTATACAGCTAAGCCTCTGCTGAGCCTCCCAACGCTTCTTTCACTGGACCCTTTGCCCTGTTATTCTAAATGTGATATATGCACTCTATGCTACGTGGACATGTGTCAGTGTGTGTATGTGTGTGTGCGTGTATTTTTCTCTACCGCATGTGTTTCTTGCTTCCGGCTTGGCGCTGAGCCCTTCCCCATGATTGGCTTGTTGTCCCTGTAATGTCACGGCGTGCTCAGCGCTGGAATGAGAAAGCCGCCGTGCTGCCCTGCTCATGACTTCTTGTCCGCGTGCGTTTTTTTACATTTTTTATTTTTTTTCCTTTGTGGATGAAGATCGCTCCTCATTGTTTCTTTGGGACTCGTCCACTTTGGGTTTCAGCTTTGTTTGACTGCGGATGAGAAATGAACCTCTAGCTCCCCTCGTGTTTTCAGGGGGAATGTTTTCAGACAGCGGGAATGTTTTCTTTGGAAAAAGTGTGGGTGCTCGATTGCATTGTACAGCAGCTCTGAGGGCACAAAGCTTGACTTTCTATTCCCTCAAGCTTTTCTGTGCTCTTCCATTGCTCTTTTTGTTTTCTTTTTTTTCCCCAGTAGCGTACTTTACCTTCACCCATAATCTATCAGTAGCCTCAGTCTATATGCAGTCAAATCACAGTCCTCTCCCATCAGCATCTAAAGGTCCTCCAAACCCTCTGTGCTCCCTCTTTTATCTGCTTGCAGTGGCTGTAGCGCATCACTGTTGAATTTTTGAGTCAATATTTCAAATTGTGGTGAAGAAAACATGAAGGATCTCATTCGTGTGACGATGCCGTGATTTGAGGATTTCTAAGCGAGAGTGAAATGGCAGCGAGGACAAACAGGTAGCACTGTGATCGTCTTATTAACACTGACCCCAGACTCGTGAACTGTCAAGACCCACATTCATATATAGCACAGGCAAAAGCACAGAAACATATATGAACACATTTCCAGAAACACACAAACATAGATCACACGGTTAAATAATTATTGCCTGGTCAGTGTTGTTGTTGTTGTTTTTTTCTTGTTTTCTTTGGAGTTTGCCACAGCAATAATACACAGAAACAAAAAAAACATGAAGATGGAACGGCAACTGTAAAAGACTGGTTTCCTCAGAGAAGACACAAACTGTATCTGGATGAACAGCATTTGGCATTGAAGCTCGCCCTTGAAGTGAGTGAGTCAGGACGTACTGATGCAAGATGAGATGACTCAGCTGTAGCAGTGCGAGACCTTGGAGGCCGGAGAGTGTTTGTGTTTCAGCACTTAACGTAGCAAAATATAAACCAGGATATCTTCATTTAATATCTGTTAAGAAGCTTGCTGCTGCCATGAGGCGGAATCCACCGAACTCTGTTTTCCTTTTTTTTTTTTCCCTGGATAATTCAACTTGTGTTTCTGTAAATCATCAGCTCATCACCTCTGAAACACTTTATGCAGAAACTGGTTGGCAGCAGCATGAAGGAGTTACATCATAGTAGCACGCATTTCCTTAAAATCACCTATATCTCCCATAAGTACTGTAAATGCTACTGTAGCCTGAATGAGTGAGACCGGATGAATGAACACATTGGTTATACATCACGCAAATGCACTTACTTTCCACGCCCAGTCCATGCACGAGAACCTCATGGGATAATAACACGTTTTCCACTGTTACTTCACTCAGGTTTTCAGTTCTGCTATATCAGAAAGAACAAAAGATGTTTGTTTCTAAGTTCTGAGTCATCCTCTCAAAGACAAATGTGGGACACAAGTGAGCGATTTAGAGTTTTCTGTTGGGGCTGTTTGAGGTGGGATGGTGATGCGTGGGCTTTTTTTGGTTTGGTTTTTTACTTTTTCTTGGTGGAGCAGGGTGGTTTGGTGCAAGTGTGTGTGTATGTGTGTAGTTTAGTTGTGTGATTCACATTAGACCAAAAAACACTGAGTGTGTGGTCAGTGCCAGCATGTCTACTTAACCTCGCTGGTGCGCTGCTCCTGCTGTGACACCACTGTTGGTTATTTTTGTCTTTACTCATTTTTTGTTTGTTGGTTGGTTGTTTTTTTGTCACAGATTGGAAAAAAAAAGAAGCCAAATAAATTTTGTTGAAGCACAGGCAAAAGATTTTCCTTTCACCAGATAAATATAAAACAATTATCTTCTCATATGTATACCTTCAATTGTCGATGCACGTTATTGTGTAATCTTACCTAATCGGCCATTATGCTGAAGATAAAGTCAACAAATGACAAACAAGACGCCCACTCGACTTCACAGCTCCCACAATCACTCTGTTAGTCTTTAAGACTTTTACTGTATCAGCACAAGAATGGGGGTTGGATCCAGATGTTTTATTTCTGTGTTGAGGTTTTAATCCTTAAGATTAATACTCTAAAAAATGTATTTTGATGCTGTTAAAGGTCAGAGGTTTTTCAATTTGCATCCCTTAGTAGATTAGTTTTATTATCAGCAGCAAGAAACTGGTTCATGAAAAAACTGTGTGACCGTAGTGGATGTAAAATGGTGGATGCATGCAACAGTCCTAAAGTTTAGTGCTAATCCCATGATTTTGTTGGAGCTCTGATTGAACTGTTGCTTTTCTTTTGTATGTGAAGAAACTTTGGAAAAATGTTTGCACTTAATTGATATACAATATTTTTGAAGTGACTGCAAATCTGGTCACTGACATTTTATAAAAAAAATTGGCCATAGCTCCCATAATCTCACAGTATGTCTCACCCACTGATTTGTAGAGACCCACTTTGAAGCTTCAATTTCAGCATTTTGGTTGTTAATTTGTGTTTCCTTGGAACCAGATGGCACAAGCAAGGTTTGGATCTGGCAGGAAAAACCAAGGGACACTGCACACGTTATCGTTTATTTATTTATCCACAATCTGTCTGGTTTGCAGTGTGTAATTAGAGTTAGGTTAATTGGTGATTCTAAATTACCCATGACTGTAAGTGCAAATGATTGTTTGTCTCTATGAAATCATCAACCCCCATATTGGTTCATTAAGCAAGACTAGCAGTAATTGCCTTCACTAACAAAGTAGTTGTTCAAACAACAAGATTTCATTGTGTTTTCCTAAAGTTTTTAACTTGTGTAGCATGAATTAAAACAAATTTCACTCTACATATTTAAATAAATCACTTCAAGTCAGTGTAAGTATACTACGTTGATCCAACGTAATCTGATTACATTAAACCACCAAATGCCAAATGTGTTGGTTTGACATGGTCAAAAATGGGTTATTGTACTTGGTTAAATCACATGGAAATAGGTGCCATGATTAAAATGTGTTCATCCCACAACAGATTTTTTGAGTGTAGTCAGTACTCTTAAAACATGCTTACTTCCCCCAGAGGCATCAGCCAAGACTAAAATCTTAAGGATCATAACTTTGACTTTAAGGAGCTGTCTTCCTGCTTAACTTCCTGCTTAGTCACATTTGAAATGCTGAAAAAAAAAGTCTCCACAAAGCAAAATGATGTATGAAGCAGTTTAATTATGTTTCCATACATAGATCATTTGGATTTGCCGTCTGAATTAAACTTGTCTGTGATCCTGTGCACTTCCCCAGTGTTTGTATGTACAGTATGCGAGTGTTTGTGAGTGTGTGTGTGTGTGTGATGATGATGATAATGATCATGATGTTTGGTTCCAATCCTGGTTGGATCAGCGGGAAGAAGAGAGACCGCAATTTCCCAGGCATGTGATCTGAGAGGACGTGTAACCTACAGCAATGTATTTTAAAGAATATTGTAAATTTTTAACTGTTGCAAAGAATAAAGATCACCTATACTCCTTTAGAATGGATACATGACAATGTAAACGCAATATCATATTACTCTATCCTAAGGAATGCAACTGCGCACATGCACAAAAAAAATATGTTTTTATGAAAATATATGTATAAATATATGACAAAATATATTTAATTAGAATGCTATGCACCCTCATAGAGTTATTATGGATGTTCTTTAAGCATTATCTAGACTAGGCCGACGTCCACGTCATGGGGAATGTAGAGGCTTTGTAGCTATGACCACTTGTTTTCTTTTCTTTTGTATTGTCCCGGAGAGAGGATAAACCAACGTGAATATGTATACAAGCCTTTCAATCAGAGTCATTCTGACATGAAGATATGTATAGATCATCTTACCCTGTACACCAGCTCAAACCATTTACAAGAATTAATAAACAAAGATGTGACATAAATGTGGTGTGTTGTTTTCGCAGCAAGTGCATTTAAGTGCCGTCTTTTTACTCTGTGGATGTATCACTGAATTGGTACCGTCTCACACCTCAAGACACAGACGTGTGTCCTGGATGTCTGAGAAGTTACAAACATGCATCTTCTTAATGTTTTATTCGACAGATCCAATAATTTTATGCAATATTTATTCCCTTCTTATGCATCTGAAACCTTATTTTCGAGGAAAATGTCCCAAAGCAGTTGCACATACACAATACATACATACACGAGAACTTCAGATATCTCACATCTAAAATATATAAAAGTTGTTCTTTTCCCCACAAAGTGGTGATTGAATAAACGGGATTGGCTTCAGCTTCTTTGAATCATTTGTTATATCCGTTTTTAGTGTTAAGAAAGAAGAAGGAAGAAAGATCCTTTTGGTCTGCCAAATGTACAAATATGCACAGACTGCTAATTTATTGTACTGTCATGTATGGTTAAAAGGCTGAAGAAAGAAACCCAAAAAGAGCATGATTAATATTTTTAACTGTCACAGTGTTTTCTCTTCATAAATATGTTTTTACTGTAGTTGATCATATACTGATTTGTGGAATGTGCTTAAGAATGCCATTTACGCTATCAGTGTATGAATGTGTGCGTGAATGGGTGGATGACTGGATATGTAAAGCGCTTTGGGGTCCTTAGGGACTAGTAAAGCGCTATATAAATACAGGCCATTTACCATTTACCATCATCCACTGTAAGTATACAAACTGAACTTCTTTGTCATTGAAATCACTACATTTCCATCCCGTTGTAGAAATTTGCATGATTGTAGCCTACCTCTGTGTTGGTTTTGAAAATCTTTTGTACATTTTGAACAGTTGTGCATTTTAATCGCACGACAAATGTCTTATAAAATGTGTTTGCTGTATATTTTTATTGTTGCTGTTGCTGTAAAGTGTTCTTGCAGAAATGTACCATTGCATGTATTTGATTGCTGCAGATTAGGAGGGAGGAAAAAACTACAACATCCACTGTCAACATCAAGTGACGCCCCCTGGTTTCAGCCAATCATAGCCCACCGCCCCACGTGTCGTTTTGTAGGAAGTTCCTGGGATGTTGTTTTGGGTTTTCTCAGAGCACGTGGAGGCATAGTGTAGCTTTCCATGCTCAGTCTGCGGGCGTACATGCAGCTCTCCTCATCTGTGGAGTGTCATTAGCGCATAGAGTTGAGAGATGTCAGCGGGAGGCCAGGCCACCAGGAGCCGGGATATCCCCGCCGTCAGGCGGGTCGCTATCCACGACGCTGCGCATTTGCCAAACGACTACTCCACGACCCCGGGAGGAACTCTGTTCAGCACCACGCCCGGAGGTACTGATGTCCAGAATGAGGAAAGAGAGGGATTCAGAATAACCTGTATTTATTTTTACTCTTTATTTGCTTTTTTTCAATAGGCAGTACACGCCTATTACAGAAAGTCTTAAGAAACTATACAAACTGTACTTGCAAAACTCAGTAATGCATATGTGCATATGACCTGAATGACACAACAGTGGGTGACAGTCTGAGCGGCTGGTTGAGTAAACAGCTCTCTGTAGCACCTACCTGAAAGCAGCAGTTTGAACAGCTTGTACATGTCAGGGGTATGCAGAGGGTTAAGGAGTTTAGAAAGCAGCAGCACCAACTTTTGTTTTGGTCTCAAAAGCCAAAAGGTTTGCTCACATGTGAATTATTTTCCTCTTCAGATGCTAATCAGAAAAAAAATTATAATTATTTATTTAAAATTATTTACTTAGTATCCCAAGATCATGATTAGCTTATCCATATGACTTAGAGACAGAGAAATAGAATAGAAATATCCTTTATAGTCCCCCACTGCGGAAATCCACGTATTCCAGCAGTAACGTGGCAGGCAGACGGGGCATGGAGATTCACATAAAAGTAAAGAATATAAAATAAAAAACAAGAAATAAGATCTTTTACAACAAATTTACAACATAAAAAAAATACTGTACAGCTATTAAAAATAGTATACTCAAATTTAATAAATGTGCAGCCGAGTGGGATATTTTTTTTAAAAGATATCCAAAAAGTGCTGTATACTTGTGCCTGACAAAAACAAAAAGAGAGAGATATTTGGAGTTATGTTTGAAATCCAGCTCCAAAAACAGTCCGTGGTAATGGAGGTAACTGAGGTCCTGTCATGTTGTCTTGTTAATGTTTGACAGCGTTGGTGTGTCCCGAAGTATAACAGCTAGCAGAAGCAGTACTTTATGGATCCACATACTGCAGTTGTTTAACAAAACCAGAGATTATTTCAGTGTATTTTACATGGCTTTATTCCTCCGCCCTTAATTATTTTCCCATTTATGCTGATTGGAGACTTATACCTGCATGTGTCAAGTCAAGTCAACTTTATTGTCAATTCTGCCACATGTACAGGACATACAGAGAATAGAAACTACGTTACTCTCAATCCCTAGATAAAAAAGCAAATGAACATTTAAATATAAGAGTGATTAAAAAATGCAGGTAAAATAATTAAAATTAAATAAATAAATACAATACAATTTTACATATAACAAGAAGGCTATACAATATACAATATAATGGGTAAATGACATTGGGTGTAAACCAGGCAGAGTAGTGCAAATAGGCAAATAGTGCAAATGGAGATTTAGTGATGTACGGTAAGAGATAGTGTGTCTGATGGCTCTGGTTACAAAATCTAGCATTTCGCCCCCTCTGCATGAGGTTTTTATGTGCATAAGCTTTAATCTAATGTGGAAGTCGTCACTTATGAATGGCAGCTTCAGTGTCATTATCCAAGAGTATGGGCAGTGTGCAGCCTATGTTTACTTGCATATACAGTTTACGACTGTAAGGTCAAATGTTGGCCTGTGCTCAGTCACATCCTATTTATAGTCCTGGTATTACAGCAGCCTGTTGTTGAGCTGCAATAGCAACATGTTTACTAAACATGGACACACTGGTTGTATTAATCATGAACAAGTGGGACTAATGATTGTGAGAGATCACAAAAAAAAATCCAAAAGCTTACTCACCAACCAACATAAAATGCCAACTGCTAATGTGAACATTTCAGAAAACTTTAAAGCTGTAGCCAAAAGAAAATATTTTAATCTAAACTGAATTGGTCAAGCTACACACAACAGAGATCATCTGAGGCCGGACCAGCAGTAAGCTCAGTTTTGACCTTTTTTTTTTTTTTCTCATTTTGGGGGCTGCCATTGTTTTATTTTAAACATTGACAAGCTGGGGCCTTGGGAAGCTTCAACTGCAGAGATAAAAGTTAAAAAAGAAAATGTTTTCCCTCAGCGGTCGTGAGAAACCTGACTCAGATGCACATGCCCACTACAACTGATACTGTGTCCTGTAACATTAGCAGGTGGGACACAGATAAAACACAAGTGAGTCACTGAATATGTACCAACATAGCTGATATGGGCTGCAAAATTGGGCTAAATGTCATGGGCATGTATGGACCTGCGCATTGTTGGGTCACACTAGCAGAGAAAAGCAGGCAAGCTATTTGCGCACCAACATGTTTAAAGTTTAGATTAATAGTAGTAGTTTTAATCTTTATTTTATTTTATTTCATCATTGTTTACATTTGATTTATTCCATGTTATTTTTATTTTGAAATCTGTTTTAGTGGGTACAAGGATTATCTGCTGTATTGGAATTTTCCCAAATAGTCATCACTTTAAGAAAATGCTAACCCGCAGGTACCAGAATCATCTACGACAGGAAGTTCCTCCTGCAGTGTCGGACATCTCCCCTGACTCGCACGCCGCCCAACCTGCCTGACATCCCAGGCGTCACCCGGCCACTCAAGCCCGATGCCTCCAGCGACACAAACCAGCCCGATCTGTCGCTCAGCAACAACACGGACCGCAGCGTGCATGCAGAGAGCGCAGGTAAACGTGTGCATAATAAAGATGGGAAAATGCACATGAGCTTGTAAAGCTTTGCAGTGGAGACCAGTCTGTGACCATTTGGCAAAAATAAGGATTCCTTGACTGATTGAGTGGTTGTTGATGGCAGCAGGTGGGAAAACAATTTCTTAAGGGCCAATCATTTCAAAGTAAACTTTACACATTATGAAACTTTGCAGGCAAACGTTCTTCATGTCCGCTTTCTTTTGTTGACGACAAACATGGAAAACTGCAGGTAGCTGTGGTGATCTGCTAGCGACCAAAGCAATCACTAGAAGGTTTTTGATGCAGCACCTTGCGTGCAACTAATTTTATTCAGCAACAGCCAACAGTGTCTAGGAACCACTGCCAACCAGTCGGGGATTACACGTTGTTTCATAGCAACCGATTGAATGTGATTGTATCACCTTCAATATGAGCAATGTGCACACGACGTTACATAGGAAACTTCATTAAACTCTTATTTCTATTAATTGTCCACTTTTTGTTGTTGTTGTTTTTTCTTTTATAGGTGAAGATGCCCAGTTTGAGATGGACATCTAAAGCGGGTCAGCTTTAAGGATTAAAGCAACATAGTTTATAGTTTTTGTTTACCGGTATTAAAAAAGCATATCTTTTAAAACGATGAGCCTTTTTTCTGTGTAATCTGTGTTCAGAATTGCTCTGAAAACGTTTTGTAATGCCTCTCCTGTTCAAGTGTGCATGAACAGTTTCTTTTCTTTGTATGATTTGTGAAATATTTGACAAATAAGTCAAGGTTTTGTTACAATTAAATAATTAAAATTTTATGTAATTTCACTCATTTCTCAACTTTGATGACTTGTCTTTAATTTGTTTTTACCAATAAAAAAAGAGAGAGACCGATCTGTTTATAGTGAAGTCTTATTTCACACCTTGCAGTAAGTGACTCTGACCATTTGGTGTCAGCAGACAAACTGTTAACTGAAGTTCAACTTTAGAAATCATTTGCGACCATATTTCTGGAAGTCTGATAAATGTATTTGTTATCTTTAAGTTTTGGTCTGATCATCAGCAACTACTGAGGGAAACTTTCTTTTTCATGCTATTGTTGGCTAGAGAATAAGAAGGCTTTGTTTGTGGAAAAACCAAAGTGACCCAAAGCTCTAACGACAGAAGCTATAACACTAAAACTAAGCTAAAATATACCCACAGTGCATCCTGTAGTGTTGCGGGTAGCTGCAGCCTCAGATTAGGTGGTTTGGTGAGTGACGATGACCCAAATAACTTTCTGGTGTAAAATCTAAAGAATATTTTGTGAAACTATTGTGAGGACAAGTTCATATTTATTTTAAATCTCCATTTTTTGGAAGGGTTACAATATAATGATAAACATATTTACATGCAGTAAGATGAGACGTTTTCTTCATTCACCTCTCCTCACCTTATCTGCATTTTTGGTCCGTTCATTTTATCTATTGGTAACACCTGATGAAAATAGTGGCAAACCCTGCAGCCAGTTTGCTCTCCCACTCGTGCACCCCTTTCTCGTTTCCCCCGTAGACACATCCTTGATTCCTCATCCTTACTCCTCTCTTCAGATCTTAGTGCCTCCCATCAGAGGTGTGAGAAGAGGAAGCGATGAGGAGACGGAGGGGAAAGATGAAAACAGGCATTTAAACGAATTAGGCATCCTTACCTCGGGGTTGTTCATTTCAAGCAGTGTCAATGAAATATGATGTTTAACTGCATCATAAATAGTTGTCTAATAAAACTGGTAAATAGATGACTGCTGCATTTTATGACCTCAGATGTAAAGGTGCTTATGTTTTATATTTTAGGGCTGCTTTTAATGAGACTCACAACATGCAGCAATGTGATAAAAGATATTGGATACGGTCAGATGTTTGCACACAGTTCTCATCAGCATGAATACCCTGGTAATTTGGGACTTTTAATTATTTTTTTGAACTGTTCTTTTTTCAAGGTGTAGTTTTTTTTATCTGCACAAGTTTGAAATTATTTGGGTGATTATTGATTAACTCCTGGTAGTTTCTCTTTTCGTTTGTTTAACAGTGCTCATTGGAAACACCGACAATCAGAACAACGGGGAAGTCCGAGGAACTCAATAAAGAGATCTACACAAGTTAGGAAGGTTTCTTGAAGCCATTTCTAGACAACTGCCAACTCCACAGCCATCTGACAATTATATGTAAATACAGGATGAGAGGAAATTGTTTAGGATGTTCAAGAAAAACTCAGGAACCACCAGAGTTCAAGCCTGCCACGAAGTGGAAACTGCTGAAATATTAGCGTCAGTGTCCAAAGTGACGTGAGCTTTATATCAACATTGACTGAGAGGGTGTCGACCAAGAAAGAAGCCCCTGCTCCAAAATCATCACCTTCGAGTTTGACTGCAATTTGCAGTTAGATAACACAAATATTGAGGTATTTGGTCACAATAACAAAAGCTATGTTAAGGAAGGGTAAAGGTGGCTTTCAAACCTATGAACATGGTCCCAACTGTTGGCATCATGCCCTTGGGCAGTTTTGCTGGTGGTACTGTTACATTGCACAAAGTGAATGGAATTATCTCATAATTATTCAACTTCACCTCAAATCAGCAGTTAGATGGTTGAAATTTGGACATAGTGTCAATAGTTGGCTGTTCCACAGGACATGATCTCTCATTTTGGAACAAAGCAGACATTAAGCTCCTGATGTGACCTTTTTGAAACCCCAACATCATCACAATTGAAAGTTTGCAGACTACGGTTAAAAGCCATGTACTTGCCAGGAAACCAAATGAACTCTACCAATTTTGCCAAGAGGAGTGGTCAGATATCCAGCCAGAATTATGCCAGGTGCTTGATATGGCTACCAAAAACAACTTGTTGGTTTTGAACTTACTAAGGAACATTCAACCAAATATTAGTGGGGGTGTATGTATAATTTTGGGTGTGAATTGGGTGTGAATTTATGCTATTAGCCTTCTCTAATCCAAATGACACAGACCCAATAGACCTAAGTGCCTTCTAGTGTTTTGTTCAGCAGTATCTAGATCCTGGGCTCTTTGTTTGTTTGTTTTTTACCTTTGTAGAGTCAGGGGCTGTTTGTGAGACATTTCCATCTACAGCCTTGGACACCAAAACCCAACAACTCCTGTGCTTTTAATTCTAGTGTGTGGTTTTTCTGTTAACAGGTAAGAATATTTCTTTACCACCAACATTTCAAAATGAAAACACAATTTGGTCAAGTTGCTTAAGAGAAAAAAAACAATTTATTGCTCTATTATGGCCTATATAGCAAATATACAAATAGGTCAATGTGACCCAAACGTCTCAATAAAGAATATTAATAATAATGATAATAATTAAAGCGCTTACAGTAAACCATTCTGTAATTTCAATGGTATTAGAGGTTCAGTCTTGAAGCATAAAAACAACATAGTTTCTGTGACAATATAGTGCTTAAGTCTGTGATCATGTCGTGCCTTTTGAGACATGGCTATTAAAAGGCACAGCTTATAGTCCCACATAATTTCCTATAAACAGAAGCTGTTTCATAACTGTTTAGCTCTGTAATTTAGAGAGAATCGTCCAGGATATATACTAGAAGCTTCCTGCATCACATCAGCAGTCTCTGTCCTGGACAGCTCTGTGCCAGCAGACACGCACCCACTTTGCCGCTCTGAGATCCCAGTACTCTCGCTGTAGACCCCTTTGGTCCCGTGGTTCACAAGTTGAAGGGTTATATGATTTCCGTTCTGCAGGCGTTTCCCTCATTGGCAGCCACACTCCTCCACCACCATGTCGTCTTGATGCCTCATGACCATCTTTCCATCTTCGAAGTACAGCATGGAGATTGGTGCCAGGTGTGTGGGCACACAAGACAGACAGGGTGCCTTGTCTGGATGATGATAATTCAACAGGCTCTGGAGAGCGGAGAAGAAGAAAATAATTGATTAGAGAACATCTATTCATGCTGTTGGGGCATTATCAGTACTGTTGCATATGATGAGGTGTTTCAGTCTTACCTGTATGTATGCGTGGTTAGTAGGGGTGTAGGTCTCATCTACTGGTGTGGGACAGGTCCCTTTGCAGCGATAAGCGTTGTATCGTTTGGGATAGACAATCCACTCACTCCAGCCGAGTTTCTCAAAGTCCACCCACATGTCCACCTTCCTGCACAGATGATCCTTTTTCTCCTCTTGTGTTGCCTTGTCGCTGGGAGCATCTCTCCCACCCTCCTCTCTCTGCTGCTGGGTCTGCTGGTCCCTCTTTTCTCTGCTACTCCTCATCCTGGAGGGTACGTGCTCCCTGCCCAGACCAGCGTACTTGGAGTGCTTTGCTGTGCGGATGAGCATTGGTACTCGCTGGTCCTTTGCTTCATGCTTTAAGAAGACTACCATGATGACCCTGTCAGCTGTAAGGTGCTGAAATAATTCATGCTCCTGCTCTCTCTCCTCTGGCTTTTCTTCCCCCATCCTCTTTGCGAAATGCTCCCGATGCTGCAACCAGCGATGGACTATATGCGTCACGTTGAACACTTTCCAGGAGGACGGCGACACCAGTGAACTGGGATGAACTCTAAGGTGGCCAAGAAGCAGCCTATTCTCGGGGCAGTGCATGCACCGCTCACTGTGGGAATGGTAGATGTCTATTGAAGCGCTGGAAGATTCTTTAAAAGCTGGCAGGCGGATGCGAAGCTCAGCCAGCTGGACAATGTCGCTTGCAGACATGGAGGACATGTCAAAAGTGAGGGACCATCTCCTGCCGATCTGCTGGCAGCCTGAAACAGATACGATAAAAGACATTTTTAGAATTATACCACAGGGTAAAGCTATGACTTATTTAACAATAGACATGCAAACTATTAAAGGGGAATAGAGAAAAAAACACATTTTGTAGTAGTGTGTCAAACTAAAGTACATTTTGCTGCTAAATGTATTTATGAAGTTCTTCTGTTTGTAAATTATTCTTTTTCATCCATATTTTCTAAAAGAAAAGTTGGGCTACGTGGCTTTCAAATGGCTTTCAAAATACCTTAGCCCGTTTTCGTAATTTCCCTGATGTTAAATACTCACTCTTAGCGACCAGGCTGATCACAGAATCGGAGCTGTGAAGATTTTCTTCGTTCCAAGTGTGGGGCACGCTGTCAGCCTGAGTACCGATCTGGTCTTCGATCAGCATGACCCGGTAGAGATGGATCATGTAGTGCGGCAGACTGTTAAAGCGGTGCCTCTGTGCAGCGTGTCTGGTCCCACCGTCCCGAGCTTTCCTTCCACGGAGCAGTTTATCAGGGTGCATCTTAGGGATGGCGAGAGCCTGAACCAAATCCACTAGAAGAAGAAGCGCAAAAGCGAAATCCACAGCTCGTCTCTTCATAATTTGTCGTGTTGTCTCTTCGGTAGGCAGATCCAGAATGATCAGGTGTAGTCCCAGAACCGGATTTATAATCACGCGTGTCTCTCTGAAGTTCTTTGAAGACAGCTGTCAGGCCTCTAATGGCTGAAGGACGCCTGTGATCTAAGCGGTATAACAGGGACCTCCTATGGGCTATCGAAACAGAGTGCTCTTTGAAGTGGAGTCCCCCACTCTGATTGATGTTTTGTATACTGGCGATCCCTCAGATTAAAAGGCATGATAATATTTTTTAGCTAAAGAGATTATGAGCTACACAATTGCGCCTTGATTAATTGGGAGAAACAAGAGAGTTAATCAAAAAAACTGCTTTTTTTTTGTATGACATCATTAACAAACTGCGCAACCCCTTGTGTCCTATTTCTGTCCAGGACACAAGCGGAAAATATAACAGGTTATTTTAGACCAAAATAAATACGATTTTTGTTTGTTATTTTTTTTAATTAATTAAATTTAATTTTAATGTATTGTTAATCTTAAAGGGATGTCAGTGCTCAGAAATGAATAAAACGAACTGAACATTTTCAATAAATATCAGGAAGCCTAATCAGCAAAATATTAATAAACAATATGAAAATATGCGGAAGCAAACCGGTGATCTCCTTAATTTACTGTTTTAAAAGAAACCTGCAATGCGTGTGTTCCGGCATATTATCAGAATAATATAATATAATATAATATAATATAATATAATATAGAAAAACAATTAAAATCAAGGGAAAGTTCAAAGACAGTATAATTAATTTGGGCCACTGTTTTAGGAACTGTAAGTCATTCCTTGCGTAATATTGCGTTTCCAAAGGCACACGACTTTCATCGGACGCTAAAGCCATTAAAAGCTAACACACCCAGAGTGATAACTGCCCGCTAATCGTTTCCATTCATAAACTAAACAGCTTCGGGACCTCAGTTAAAAGAAGAAAGAGCCCATGTACAAAGCTGCCGTGCTTCTGATGAAAACATTTAACAAAAGGTGAAACTGTTCAAAGGTGTCGTTTTATTCCTTTAAGTCATTGTGACAACATCAAACAAAATTTATTCAAACTAGCTAGTTTTATGTAAAACTTTAACTAATTCGTTTCAATTAGTTGGACGAATGAAAAGCAGTACTGTCAAATTGTTTCATTAATTGACATAACGAAAGAATTTCATATTGGATATAATTCATGTTTTCATGTAACAGCGCGCACGTAACACAACCAGATGAAAACCTTAAAGTGCACTGCACACACAGTAACACGGTACCATGTTGAGCCTGAAATACTAACACTAGAAAGACAGTGCAAAAATATCACTGCATGCACACACATCGTAACTGTTCTTCCCTGCGTAAAACCACAAAACCTTTCGCAATGGGCAATAATTCATCAGCCTGACTTGGTGGTAGAACTTCATCACCAGCTAATAAAAAAAAGAAAGCTCTCCAAATGCAACTTTAAATTAACTTAATTCAAGGGTGCGGTTGCTATTATTAAAAATAATGTAAGTATGTTTTATTTGGCACTTTTTAAGAAAACGTCGAGTTTAAGTTTAAACACAGCGGAATAAATCAAATTTTATTTCTCGTTTTTAACTTGATCGGAAGTGACTCTGTCCGCCGCAGCTACCGGATAAAAGCGTTTCCTCTCAGCTGCTGCTGTTTATCCCGATGAGCCGCGCAGGTCGACATGGATTGGCGCCTGTTGGTTTGTTTGATTTTTCTGGCGCATTTGAGAGTTTTGAGAGGTATTTTTTTTTTCTTTGACTATCCAAGGGTAGACACTTTCAGTTTCACAAAAATAGGCAAACCTGTTTCTGCGGGGTGGCTTTTAGGGTTCGCTATATGTCAGGGTTTTGCTTGTGTGCGGCAGATGGATGTTCAGGGTTACGAGCTATATTTCAAATAATCTGTGCTTCATGGAGTTTGCCTAATCAGAATGATTGTAACAACGAGACAAGTTAGTATGAAACTAGCAACATTCGAGTTTCAGGACGTTTAAAATAAGCGAAAGTCGCCGTTCATTGGATCCTATTTAGCACTGAAGTACTTATTTAGATCAAATCATGCAAAGGTACGCCGAGAATCATGAGCTGATTTGTACTTCATTTGATATTCATTTAACCGTATGAAAGTCGTCTTTCTAATTAGAAATTTTAAATAGAATATTAAACATCTATTTCTGACTGCTTTGCATCTTTTCCCACTCACATGTCATATGATTGTACAACTTTTTGTTAATACAATTACAACCAGTGAGGAAGTTATTGTTTTAATTTGTCTGACCACATTTATTTCTTGTTCATACTCTTCACATTTTGTAGGACAAATCTCGGAGTGCAGTCATGACCAGTGGCAGTGTGACGATGGCGGGTGTATTCCTGCTGTGTGGAGATGTGATGGAGATGGAGATTGTCTGGATGGATCAGATGAAGTGGACTGCACTGGTGGGCTCCC
>NW_005187433.1:2723556-2731382 GCF_000239375.1 Pundamilia nyererei | reverse complement strand
TGATGTTGAACAAAACAACTTTTAAATGAAGCACAAAAGGCAAAGGACATTTTTTTCTCCCCTGAGCTGCAAGTATAGGTTGTTGGTTCAGGGGTAAATAAATGGAACCTTTTAATGTTTTTGTTTTCTTTCCTTCAGGACTCCGAGGCTCTGATTGTCCGCCAGGTCAGTTTCCTTGTGTGGACTCTGTTGGCTGTGTTAAAGCGTCGGCCCGCTGCGATGGACAAAAGCAGTGTCCCACTGGCTCCGATGAGGAGAACTGTCCAGTCACAGAGGGCTGCCTGGACTCTGACTGGACATGTCAAAATCACATCTGCATCCCTAAAGAGCTGAGGTGCAATGGAATAGATGACTGCATGGACAACTCTGATGAAAAGGACTGTGGTGAGGAAAATGCCCTAACAAGAAACTAAATGTCATTCTGTGTATTTGTGACACTTTCTAAACAAAACTACCAAAAGTCACATTTTTCCATTACAGATCCAGCTATGCTGTAACAATTCTTTAAATATTTTGGATTTTTATCATCCACTAAGACATATATATATATAGACTCATTTGTTCTGAGATATATATATATATATATTAATTAAAGTTAAATGGGGACATAATCATGTTAAATGTACTGAAATACAAATCAAGGCTATCAGCAGAGGTAAATCCAGATGACCAGAGGTAAAATGGCAGATTTTTGGATGGAATCAAAAACGTTTGAGTTAAAGTGTGAATATACCTTTTCATGCACTGATGCATCATGCAACTAAAAATGAACATTTAAATCTTTATCCTGATTCTTAAAAAGGTTAATGTATATATTTTTCTCCCAGATTTGTGCAGTGAGGGCAGCATACGGTGTCCTGAGGGGACATGTCTATCTGCTGACGAGCAGTGCGATGGCACGTTTCACTGTTCTGATGAAAGCGATGAGCCCATAACCTGCGGTACGCTTGATGCAACTCATTATCACAAAAAACACTAATATACAATGGTTTTTGTCTATTAAGTCGTCTTCTGTGACGCTGATGCTTAAAATTCCGCCTCCTGCAGGGCGTGCCTGCGTTATGGACAATGGTGGATGTAGCCATGTGTGCACTGACGAACCTAGGGGAGTTCTGTGTTCTTGTCCTGCTGGATATAAGCTGTCTCCTAATGGAACAGACTGTGAAGGTGTGTGGGACAAGATGATGACAGTTTACCTTCAATACTAGGTTTTATAGCAGAAACCAAAAGAATGCTAAATTAAAGAAAGAATAAAGGTTTTGAAGTACGAGGTGTCCGTGTCCTTCTAAAGGAGCAGATGATTCTTTAATCCCTGATCCTGTTTTCATGCAACTCCAGGAGTAATTGATATCTGCGACTTTGTAATTTTCCAGATACATTTTTTTAAATGCATGCTGGCACATGTTTACTCTTAATTTCTTACAGATTTGGATGAATGTGCTCCACCTTTCGACCCCTGTGCTCATCACTGCAGTAACACCATCGGTTCTTACTATTGCTACTGCAGAGAGGGATTCAAACTAAATGAAAACTCAACATGTGTGGCTTCAGGTGAAGTGAAAGTGTTTTTCCTGTTTATAAAATTGACGCTACATTCTGTCAATATAATGTTCCACCAATTTGTTTGGTACCAACTTGAGTCAAGGACTTTGCTAGGACAAAGCTAATGGGTGTAAGGCCTTTGTTATGCTGTCAGAATCCGTTCTGGATTTGGTTTCGTCCTCTTAAACGATCAACACCAACATCAAAGTGCACTTATGATGTCTGATTAATGATATGCTAATAGGTGACTTTGATGTCGGTAAGGTGGTGACAAAAGCTATAAACTCTGTTTGATCAAGGACAAAGAGCAGTTAGGTAATCAAAGACTTTTCCTGTAGATGCAAATTTATCAAGTGAGGCCTTGATGATTAAATGAATCACATGAATTATTGGATAAGGGTCACTAACGGTGTCCTGTATGAATCTGCATTTACAGCTAATCCTGTCCGATTGCTGCTGGTTGGGGGGACAGCTTTAGGATTATTGAATGTGAAATCTCAACAGTTTGAAATTATTCAGAGTTCAACATTTGACTCTGTGGCCTTGGCGTTTGATGTTGCGCGGGGGTGGTACTACTGGGCTGACAGCCGTGGCAACATTTACAAAAGTGATGGACAGCAAAGCTGGACAGCCTATACTGGTTGGTTTACTCTTTAATTCAAGAACGTATCCTCACATTAAATTGTTTCTTGCATATTTTTATTTTTTTCGTAGTTATATTCTACTTGCCAACCATTAATTTATTTGTTTATTGTTCTTAAACAGGGGAGCCTGGTATCAAAGGCTTAGCTTGTGACTGGCTCAGTGGGAATCTGTTCTGGACCAACAAGAAGACGGAGTCAATCTACCTGCAGAGTTCTGATGGAAAAAGTTACACTGCTCTGCTCAGCAAAAACATCAGGCCCTCAGAGCTGGTCGTTATGCCTGTAGAAAGGTCTGTATGGCTTATCTGCTACATGTGACTGAATTTTAAAGTGATCAAATTAGATATTTCATTCGGGCATAATGGTGGATAAAGGTCAACATTTTAGGGTATGTCAAATACAGGAGATGCAGTTACTATTTTACACGTTGATGAAAATCGATGATGCACTGCTTAGTGCTGCTTATTCATATTTGCTGCTTTCTGCCTCCCAGCTTGATGTTCTGGATCAATACGGGTCCAGGTGACAGAGCAACAATAGAAAAGTCTTGGATGGATGCCTCAGAAAGAAGCTCTCTGGCAGTCATCACTGCTCAGTCTGCCCACAGCCTCACTGCTGATGTAGCTGCCAGACGGCTGTACTGGATCAGTGATTTTAAGAGGGTGAGATTTGGATCAAAAGCCCAAATGTTCTCCATCACAGTTCATCACACACGGGGCCTGTTGCATAGAAACCATTTTTATTTGCTGCTTTGTTCCTGATCAGAAGTACTCAGATTTTTTTTCTCATTATTAGAAATAATTAAAATAATAAAAAAAAGAAAGTTTACATATCTGGGACTAGTTCGGTCACTCCTGGGCATGTTTTGATTTTATTTATTATAAATAAATGCAAATGCCACCCCTGTGGGATACACTTGAAATCAAAAAGCATTTACTTTACGCTCTTTAAAGTTAATAATAATCTAAAAAAGTTTGTCTGTGTGCCCTACTTTTTTTTTTTTTCTCACCACATGCCACCGTTCTTTTTACCCCAACAAGTCTTTTTATCCTGAAGCTCTCAGATATGTTTTTCTCTGTATTGCACATGTGAGATGGTAGGAGAATTTGAAAAGCGTTAACTTGGATTTTGTGAAGTAGTTCATAGTTGTTACAGGATTCAAAAGCAAGTGCAGCCCATGATTGAGTAGCTTTTAAACCTTATCAGCAACACATTTGTTTGATTTTTAGTCTCTGGCTCACTCTTCTTTACAGCATTGCTTTAATTCATTAAGGTTGTTGATGCGCAGCTCTCTTAAGGCCCCAGCACAGAATTTCAATCTAGTTGAGGTCTAGACTTTGACTGGACTGTTGCAGCCCTTTCAGCCGCCCTGTTGTAGATTTGCTGCTGTGTTTGGGATCATAGTCCTGTTACTTGTCCCATGCCTTAGCCATCCGACAGGTGGCCTCGCGTTTGACTCTAGAATATTTTGATATCCAAAGGTTTTATAGTTGACTCAACCACTGCAAGTCCCGTGGCTGCAAAACAAACCCAAACCACCTCTCCACCGCTGTGTTTGACAGTTGCTATGTGGTGTTTGTGGTGGTCCTAACTATAATGTTTAGCCATTGTAGCCAAATTTCTCCACTGTGGTCTCATCTGTCTGAAGGACATTGTTCCAGAGATCTTGTGGTTTGATTTGCATCTTTGCAAATCTGTCATGCTGAAATGACACCATGTTCTTTTTAGAAAGAAATGGCTTTCTGCTTAAAACTTTGCAAGCCATAAGAATATATTTAATTTTCCACAAGTCACTACAGAGTTGTGAAGAACAAATGCTCACGTGATTGTATTTCACTCAGCAGATATTTTACCTCTCCATCACAGATGTGTCATATTCTCACATTTTTCCTTTCTATACATCACAACAATCTCTTCTATGTAACCTGACGAGGGTGAGGGAGTCCTCATAGTTTGAGCTCTTTGCTGTTCTTAATAAAATAATGTTGGCTAAAATACTCACACTCGGTCATGATGACTTTTTTTTTTTTTTCTGTCTCCCCGTTCAGTCCATAGAGACTGTGAAGGTGGATGGGAGTGGCCGTTACTCCTACACAGGACTGTTCAGCAGGAGAGCACCGCAGAGTCTTGCTGTGTTTGAAAGTTTGTTTTATTGGGTTGGTAACAAAGGACTCTGGCAGGCTCCACAGACTCAACTGAGCCAGAGAAAATTTATATGGGAATCCACACTGCCAGTATTAGCTGTTTACCATGAGCTACAACAGCCTCAAGGTAAATCTTATGTTATTCTCAAACATGGTCGTTGATCACTTTTCCTATCTGAAGATCTGTTTTGAAATTTATATGCAATTTAAGCAGTTTTAAATTGGATACAAAACAAAGTTGAAGTTGTTAAATGTATTTAAAAGTTGTTAATAGAGCTTTCTTGGTCTTCATAGTGGATTGTGTTGCACCTAATAGTCTTCTCATTGTCTTCATCAGGTTATTCTGCATGTGTAAAAACACCCTGTCACCTCTGCCAGCTAACTAAAAGCAACCCTCTTGGATTCACCTGCTCTTGTCCAAACCTCAAATTGCTGTTGCTGGATGAGACATGTGAAAGTAGGTTTCCTAAAACTTTCTTTTCACCTTTGTTAGTGTAAAAAAAGACATAACTTTTAATTCTGGTCCAAACTTATTAAATCAGTTGTGGTTAAATAAAAATGCATTTACACTTTACAAGAAAACACAAAAGATGATCTGTAATATTATTCACTGTCACAGATCCACGGTTTCTCTATGCTACAAATACTGAAATCATCTTGTTGGAGTTGGAAGATAAAGGGTTCATTGAAAGCCAGCTTTTCACCACCAATGAGGGGATCCTCTCTTTTGAGCTTGACTGGGACAGAGACTGGCTTTACTGGGCAAACCAAACTGGCCACATTCAACGCATCAGTTTAACAGCGGCCACCGCTGAGCTGGTCCCAACACCTTTGCCAGGTTAGCACGGATTTGTTCACATATGTTGCTTATTACTGATGTGCAGTGACAAAAATCTTATTAAGAGTGGTGGTTCAACAGTTTAAAAAAAAAAATGTTAAGACTTAATTAGTTTCTACCTTAAATGGCTGTCAACATACCTTCTTTCAACTTATTTCTATTTCTTTTTAGTTTGTCTGATAAATGTGGACCAGAGGAGCGGAAGCCTTTATTGGGTGTCATGTCATCGAAACACCATCGGAACAATCACAGCTGACAGCTACTACCCAAAGCAGCTTTACTACACGACAAAGGAGATTAAAAACTTGTATCTGGACTGGCTGCGGGGTACCATCATCTGGCTAGAAGAAGATCGAATTCTCAGCATGAGCATGTTGGGAGGTGACGCTAAAGAGCTGCTGCACATAGCTGGAGGAGTGAGTGGGGGCATCGCTTTTGACCTCAGGGCTAATAGCCTGCTGTGGAACTCAAAAATGGCAGGTTAGTTTTATCGTTGGATTGGTGTGTGGAAGCTTGTTATGATCCATGGGGATAATAAATACATTTTTGGGGGGTTAGTTATATCAAAATTTCAGCTTATGAACTCAAACTTTGGAGAAAATAACTTTAAAATTTCCAAACCACACTCATTCAGATTTGTTTTGCATACTTGCAAATCTCAGGATTTGCAAACCACATAAAAATGATGAACTTGTCACCTCACAGACTTTAATGTTGCCTTTAATTAAGACTTTTTTTTTTTTTATGACAGGCTTAACAACATTAAATTTGCTGCGAGAGAGAAGCCACCAAGCTGGAAGAAGATGGAAGATTTTGGGCTCAGTTGTAGCTGCCCTCGAGCCTTTTCTCTTGTCAGTTTCAGACAACGTAATGACTCTGTGGGATCAGCGTGATGGGAGCCCCATTCAAGATGCAGCTGTGACGGGTCATGTGATCAGAGTAATCACTGCTCCCATAGATATTCAGACAGTTCAGAGTAAGATCATCTGTCACAGCAGAAACAGATTTATATAGCACTTTGACATTTTTCTGGTATGCATGATCATCTCATTAATTCCATTGCATTGTCTTTACATTCTCAAGCCTGCAGGAAACCATCGTTTTTGTGCAGACACTCATCAGTCTGCCTCTCAGAAGCTCAGCTGTGTGACGGGAAAAAGGACTGCCCGGAAGGAGATGACGAGTTTTGTCCTGGGGCTTGTCGGTCTATAGGTAAATGCCCAAGCTGACATTCTTGTTATAACTGGCGATGCAGCTCAAAAACATATTGAGACTTACTGATAGGTTTTTCGATCTCAGAGGAGTTCGAATGCCAGGACCGGAGCAGTTGCCTTTCCAGACGTCTTGTGTGTGATGGTCGGTCTGATTGTACCGATGGCTCGGATGAGGCTGATTGTCCAACTGCAGCTCCTCGTACAAGTCGGTCAAATGTGATGAAATGTCGCATAGGCTCAAAGCCATGTGAAGATGGCAAAGACTGTGTTTTATATAGTCACGTGTGTGATGGAGAGGACGACTGTGCGGATGGATCAGATGAACTGGGCTGCGGTGAGTTTCCTAAAACAAAATCAACCGTTTTTTGATTAGCGATGTGATGTTTTGGTGTACGTTTAGTTTTTGGCTTTGTAATGCATTTTATTATTTCGTTAGTATTCTTGTCACTGTGTTTAACGTATGACACCTTATTTGTCTTTTAAAGATGCCCTGCAACAGAACATGACTACCACAAGAACTAATATGGACCAATCAAACAAAACTCCAGGTCCTACCACTCTTTCTCCTCGAGCTCTCCTGGCCTGCACCAGTCCCTCTGTCCTCTGTCCTTCTTCTGCTTACCTCTGCATATCTCCAGACCAGTTCTGCAATGGACATAGTGACTGCCCTGACGGCTTTGATGAAAAGAACTGCGTAAAAAGTTGCCCCTCAAAAAGTAAGCACCAAATCAGTATTTCATTTTCTCAGTTTAAAAATATTTAGCATTTTATGTCTTCAAAAGTTTGACACTGTATGTCCTGTTTAATAATTTTATTCCAGATGACTTTCTTTGCAAAGATCATCGCGGCTGCGTATCTAAAAGCCTGGTTTGTGACGGTGAATTTCATTGCTACGACGGCTCTGATGAGGTCGACTGTTCGAGTGCAGCCACGGCTGCTCCTGGGAGAAACATTCTGAAATGCCGTTTGGGGTTCACAGTCTGCAAAGATGGGAATCAGTGTGTCCTCAATATCAGCGTCTGTGATGGAGAGAAAGACTGTCAAGATGGATCAGATGAAGAACGATGCAGTTAGTATCTATGCCAAGTTTCTTTTCAAGTTTTATATATTGCCGTTAAAATAATTTTAAATTTCTGCTTCTTGGTGTCATTTTTCTAGATGATGCAGAGAGAGATTCTACAATGCAAATAGAGAGACGGCCCTCAAATGATTCTCCTGTACTCCTCACACCGTCCATTAAACCTCACTACAAGCTACCTTGCAGCAGTCCTTCAATTCTGTGTCCAGATTCCTCTTTGTGCATTAAACCAGCACAGATATGTGATGGAAGAAAAGACTGCCATGATGGATCTGATGAGAACTGTGTGAAAGGGTGTCCTTTTGAGGACTTTCTCTGCAAGGACCGAAGGAGCTGTGTCTCCAAGAGTCTGGTCTGTGATGGACT
>NW_005187433.1:2653423-2714988 GCF_000239375.1 Pundamilia nyererei | reverse complement strand
CTCCTTCAGTTCTCTGCCCTCGATCGTCACTGTGCATTGCTAAACATCAGCTGTGTGATGGACAAAGAGACTGCCCTGATGGATCTGATGAAAACGGCTGTATGGTTCATTGCGAAAACTCAAGTAAGAGTACAAGTTACTATGGAGAAAGCTACCAGAATTCACTCTAGGGGAGTTTTTTAAAAATGAAGTGCTTGGTTGTGAGCTTTGAAATCCTAAATAGCCTTTTTGTTCCTGCATATCAGATGACTTCTTGTGCAGTGACCACAAACAGTGTATCCCTGAAATGCAAGTGTGCGACGGCCAAGCCCAGTGTCCCGACGGCTCTGATGAGAAGCACTGTCAGTCACCAAATCCCACTGCCACCTGTAAGTCGAGACAGAAAGCAGACCAGCACATGCAACTGGGAAATTACAGGAATATTATATTGATCCTTCTCCCTCCACTTGTAGTTCTAGCTAAACAAAAACCCCAACTCACAGCTGATGCACTTTCTACACCCAATAGCAACCATAGTTTGAAACATCATACTAACTAAAACATACACTGCTAAACCAACAACTGAAAACAAAACTAGAAAATCTCCTAATTTGCTGTTACTTTGCTCACCTTTCAATCTAAGCTAGTTTCTTTTGATTTGTTATTTTTCTCTTTGCCAAGCCTCTGACGAGCTCAGCACCAGATCGACTCCTCTGAAGTGCCGCAATGGTTTTAATCTGTGCGACGACGGCCTGGAGTGCGTCATGTACAGCCACTTATGTGATGGAGAAAAGGACTGCAAGGACGGGTCAGATGAAGAGGGATGTGCTATTCAGTGTAAAGCAGGTGCCTTATATATTTTTTTTCTTTTTCCCTTTTGAGTTGGAAAAATACTGATCTAAGGTTTTAATGGCAGGAAACATGTCTGATTATCTTGAAGGAAAATGGTCTTTCTCTTTCCCAGGTGAGTTCCAGTGTTCCCATGGGAAAAAATGCCTCCCACAAGAGCGAGTGTGTGACGGGCAAAATGACTGTCTGGACCGATCTGATGAAACTGACTGCTCAGTTATGATTGAGGGCTGCCATCAGCGCTGTGATAATAATACTCGCTGCATACCAAAGAGCTTCCTGTGTGATGGAGAGAGAGATTGTGCTGATGGGTCAGATGAGGAAAACTGCGGTGGGTGCCTTTCAGAAATTTCAGGAAAGCAAAGCATGCAAACGTGAAATTACATCCACGTTTATTTTCCTCTTTCCAGGTTTGGTGTCCTGTGCGGATCATCAGTATCGATGCGTTAGCGGTCAGTGCGTGTCTGAGGCACTGAGATGTGACGGATATGCCGACTGCAGTGACGGCTCTGATGAGCTGCACTGCTCGAGGCCCCCACGCTGCCTCACACAACTCCGATGCCCACACACTCATGAGTGTTTGCAGAAAGAGTGGCTCTGCGATGGCGAGGACGACTGCCAGGATGGTTCAGACGAGAAGGTGGGGAATGAAAGTCAAGTACATCTTGATTTGTCGAGCTAAGAAGAAAGGGAATGCTTAGAAAAACAGAGCAAAGCGTGTAATCATTATCATTTCTGTCCAGAACTGCAATGCTCCTCCAGCAAAGTGCTTAAAGTTCCAGTGGCAGTGTGGAGACAGCATTCAGTGCGTTCCTCTGTCATGGAGGTGTGATGGGAGGAAGGACTGTTACAATGGCATCGACGAGGAAAAATGTAAGCATGTTCTGTGTTGATGTCATAGTTCATTGGACGGATTCACACACATTTGATTAGTTAGAAGGGGAACTCATCATTTTCAAAGTGACTGTAATTTGAACCCCTAATTTGTGCATTTTTATTTTTAATGAGTAAGAGTATGCCTGTGGTGCTTCAAATGACCCACATTTTTGCCCATTAAAATGAGAGAATTTCTATCCTAAAAACCTCTTTTCTGTTTCTGGATGTTTTTAAACTAGAGGAAATCCTCGGTTTTATTCACTGTTGGGAAGCTGTGTAGTTAGAAAACAAATTACACACATTCACCATTAATTTTAATTGTATTTTTCATCTATTAATCTTCACAGGTAGCCAGAAAATATGCCCTTCTCATCTTTACCAGTGTGGCAGTGGAGAGTGTGTGGACACTAACCTGGTGTGTAATGGCGTCACTAACTGTGCTGATGGGTCAGATGAGGGTGTGAATTGTGTGCAGCACAGCTGCTCCAGTCCATCGGCTCCCTTATGCGACCACAGCTGTGTCAGCACACCGTATGGTCCGGTCAGTGAAGAACAATGTGTATTTGGTTATCTGGCAATTTCTCATAAATGGTAACTATATGTATCATCACATCTCTGCTGAACTTATCCTGGAAATGTCATCTTCCCGTATTTTTCCAGAAGTGCTACTGTGCTGCGGGTTTCAGACTGATGTCCAGAGCCACACACTGTGTGGACATCGATGAGTGTACAACAACACCTCATGCCGTATGCAACCACATTTGTCGGAACACCCGTGGATCCTACAGCTGTCATTGCCACCCTGGCTTCTACCTGGAACCTGATCACAAAAGCTGCAAGACGAAAGGTGCAGTTGGTCTGGACGCATTCTGTCTCTAAATGACTCTTTCTCCATCATTTTGTCACTATTACCACATCAGGAACATACTGTCACTTTTTTTCCCCCACTAAAATCAGTTATATTTTTCATAACATAGTGCCTTTTGCTCAGATGAGCCTAACAGTCAAAACCTATTGTGTCAAAACATACAAAGTCAGTCACTTCAAGTATTGTTCATACACAAAAGGAGATGTACATGATTTATTTGAAATGTGACAGTATGATTGCTGAATGTCAGAAAAGCAAAATTAAACTATATTTATCAGAGAACACAGGGGGGAAAAACAGACTGAGGCCATGGAACAAACTACTGTATATTACATCAAAGTCCCACTGCACTGAGCTACTCCTAACTTGCAAACGGCAGCAACTCTATGTATTTATGCATTGTAGACAGGATCAAGACAAGCTACGTTCAAACTGGGCATCAGATTGTGGAAGAAAAGTGATTTTAATAACCAGGCAGGCTAGTCTGTGTATTAAGAAAATGCCATGACAATTTCTAGGGTATACAGAGAAGGGTCACAAAAGAGAAACTATCCAGTGACAAGCAGCTCTCTGGGTGAAAATGCCTTGTTGATGTCAGAGAACAATGGCCAGACTACTTTAAACTAATAACTCAAATAACCGCTTGGTGGAACCAAGCTATGCAGAAGAGCATCTCTGAGCACACATGTCGAACCTTGAAGCAGATGGACTACAGTAGCAGAAGACCACACTAGGTGCCACTCCTGTCAGCTAAATATAGGAAACTACAATTTAAGCTACAGTTCACACAGGCTCACCAAAACTGGACAACAGAAGATTGGGAAAAAAAACACTGTTCACAAAAACCCTCCATGGTCACCAGATTTCAATCCTATAGAGCAGTGGTTCTCAAACTTTAGTAGTATAGGCCTATTTAACACCACATACAGTTTACACAGACAATTTTATTTTTTATATGAGTGTTATTTATTGTAACTGTCATAAACAGGATGTGACATAATGATAAAAATAACACCTGTACTGCATTAAAACATTCACAGCAGGTGGGATATCCAATCTTTAAGTGATGACCTGATGAACCCTGCTCCTGGGTCCAAACTACTCTGAGTCTATTAAGGATGTTGTGTTTTTTTACATGTTTTAATGCTTTGAATCTTCTATTTAATCTGAACAAGCTCCTGAAAAAAGTCAGGGATCACTGTCGGCCTCTCTCGGTTTTTATTACCACTATTCATTTTAGAGCTCCGTTTTTAAAACCTTACGATGTAACTACAGCCCAGCCCATGCAGCAGTATGTTAATGACTAACCTTATATCTCAGTTGTTCTCCTGACTGAAGTTTGGTCCGTTTAGAGCATCCTGCCATGCGATTGAATTTGTCCCTAATCACCGCGAACCCTCACGTTAACCTTTATGGAGTGGAAAACGTTAGTATTCATCCTCCAGCGTCACTGTTTATATTATGCTAACTATAGCTGTGTAGCTAGCCACCACACAGCACATCATTATATACCAGCTAGCCCAACTTCAGTAACCCTACAAACGCCACTGCTGTTTAGTTTTCGGTCTTCATTCAGAAGCGATAGCAGAGCTGTATGTTTTAATTTTTGCTGTGGTGGTTAAGACGCTGGATTTTTGGCTTCGTGGTTCGTGCACGTTGAAGCTCAGTTTGCTCTGCATGGCATTTCAGCCAACAACACAAAATGCCATCGTGTGGTAGCCTCACTGGATCCGCTGTCTACTTGCCATTTGATGACCCTCGTCCGGGACCTCCCCACCCTCCCAAGGGAAATACACCACTCTCAAGGTGCTGCTGCTGCTGCCACATAATAGAAGTGGATCGCATTCTCACAAGCATCAGGTGCTTCGGCATCCACGCAATAGTTCCCGACTCACCGACGGCATCTCCTGCGCCCCCACCAATTCTCCCAGGGGTCTTCAACTCATCGATGGTGGCTGGGATTGCGGCACTGCGGAAAAAGGCCTGTGTTTTTTACCATCAGAGTGACAGAGCCGTGCTGCCTTTGCAGTTTTAAGGCCCAGGGAAACAAGCCCTTCAGCGCTCTGTAGCGGCTGTGATGATAAGGAAAGGCTGCTCTTCATAGAGGACTCGCGCTCTGAGACATTTTCTGATCGACTTCGGCTCCCAGAAGAGCTTCTGGTACTCTCGTGTCGTCTTTGCATACCTCTACAATTGTATATAATTTCATCTTAAACAAAAATTGCAGATTTCCTGCGTACCACCAGAGAGAGCCCAAGTACCACTGGTGGTACACGTACCACAGTTTGAGAAGGACTGCTATAGAGCACCTTTGGGATGTGGTGTAGCAGAAGGTTTGCATCATGGATGTGCAGCCAGCAAATCTGCAGTAACTACGTGATGCCAGCATCTCAACACGGACCAGGAATGTTTCAGCACCTTGTTGAGTCTATGCCATGAAGAATTGAGCTTCAAACTATAAGCTTCCATAGTTTTTAGATGAGAAAGTAATCAACACATTAATAAAATGTATTTAGTAGTGACTTATGTTTAGAAAGTACAGACTTAGACAGTCTTTGGCCTTTAGTTTTTGTGTGCGTGGTTGTATCACTTCTTCTACAGAAGACACACAAAAGTAACTTTGTCATGTTTCCTCCTAGATGAGCCCTTGCTTCTCGCATCAGTGCAGTCAGACTTGTTCCTGCTGGGAGTCCATAGTGGCACGCTGCGTCTCCTCACCTCTACCAGTCGACCCGCCTTCTCACTGGATTATCACTGGGTTCAACAAAGGATTTACTGGCTGAGCACTGACTACCAGAGCATCCGCTGGGTCGACATGAGAAACCCAGACAAAAGAGGAAACTTGGTCAAAGGTAAAATTTCGTAATCTGGGCCTGTGTGTGTGAATTTTAAAATTGGAAATGTAGTGAATCTACTTAATTTAGGACCTCACTGGACCTCACTTAAAAATATAGATGGATTCAGATGGTGAACCATCAGAATCTGAGATGCTGTTATTAAATCTCACAGGTGTGAAGTCTGATTTTATCGCAGTGGACTGGGTGGGTAAGAATTTATACTGGGTGGATGGCCTGGTTGGTCAAATTCTGGCAGTGAAACTCAGCAACGCTACAGTGAGGTCTCAGGACTGCACTGTGGTCCTGGGAGAAGATTTGGAGCAGCCAAGCTCCTTGGTTCTGCTGCCACATAAAGGGTGAGTTTCTCTGCTTTGTGCATTTATTTTGTAATACGAAAGCACTCCAGCTTCGACATCACAGACATGTATTGTATAATTAATGTTCTTAGGCTGATGCTGTGGTCTGAGATCGGCAGCACGCCTCAGATTAAGCAGTCTGGGATGGATGGTTCAGAGAGGAAGGTGGTTGTGAGCCACAGTTTGAGTTGGCCAGTCAGTTTGGCCTATGACCTCCTAGATAACAGAGTGTACTGGGCAGATGAGAAACTGCGCTGCATTGGCTCAGCCTCTCTGGATGGAGGCAACATCAAGGTATTTGAATGTCAAACCGCAAAACAAGTAGAACCCAGAGACATAAGAAAGGCAAAACATATGATGTGGTGTCTGAGATGCCTTTAATAGGCCATGTTACTAATAATCTGTCTTAAAGTTTATGATTATGGCTAGTCTCCCAGCAGTTATGCAATATCACAACACAGTAATGGCTTTCTTTTACTAGATCATTCAGTTGGCTGAAACGCCAAACCCTTTCTCAGTGGTGGTCTTCAATGATCGTGTTTTCTGGTCTGACACAAAGAGAAGAGTCATACGCTCAGCTGACAAGAACACTGGGAAAGACCAAAAGGTTGTTCTGAAGAGACCGGGACAGCCATTTGGGCTAAAGGTGAACTCCGACAGTAAAATGAAGTCACATTTGATCAAAGACTGTCACCGCTAATGAGTCATAATGTTAAATCTTCTTCTCTCCCTAGCTGATGCATGCCCTTTCGCAGCCAGCTGTGCCCAGTCCTTGTGACCATCTGCGCTGCTCCCATATTTGCCTTCTGGCCCCCCCGGTGACGGGCAGATCAGCAGTATGTCGATGCCCGAAGGGTCTGCTGCTTTCCAAGGACAACATCACCTGCTCTCGGCCCAGGGATTCATCTTTCATCCTGCTCCTGTCTCAAAACACAATTTACCAGGTGACATGTTTTGTAGTGATGTTAAGGCCTTCCATCCTGCAAAACCCTTCTAGACAACACATTTAAGAAATTAGGTCTTCTGCTTTGTTCCACTTTAAATCGCACCTCCCTGCTACTGGCAGATTTACTTGCGCTCCTTGCGAAGGGATGGTATCGCCCTGAAAAAAATGCCAAACAGCAGAGTCTTGGCCCTCCCGGATATAAACGAAGCCATGGGGCTAGATATCTCCACCCAGGAGTTGTATGTGGCTTATGCGGGATCTGTGGATGTTCTGAAAATGGGAAGCTACAGGTCAAGACAAGGACTCACACCTGCTGGACAAGTCCTAAAGCTGAAGGTATGCTTAGGGCGAAAGTCTTGTATTTAATGGGAAAACAGTAGGATGTTAAACCCTGAAGATGTAACCATCTGACATTTAATTTAAAGTTAATAATCTAACTCTACATAATGGCTTTAGTTGGTGATTACATCAGCCTCAGCTCTCCAATAAGTGTCACTTTCTGGCGAAACTTTAAGTCTGGAAGCTATCCCTCTCTGTCTTATAAGGATGATTCGGTCACGGCTCTGGCAATTGACTGGGTGACCTCTAACCTCTACTGGAGCAGCAGCTCAAGGCCCAACATCCATGTGACATCCCGCAATGGTGGCTACACCACGTCTCTCCTGCAAGGATCACTGACGGTGAAGGCAGCACTTATCATATTTCTGCTCAGACGTGAGCGCTTACATCTGATGTTTTCATGGGTCTTCTCAGTCTGCTGTGATATTTGCCATTTGTTCTATAAATGTTCGCGATCAAAGTTTATTTACTCGCTTTTTCTTTGGTGTAAACAGACTTCTAAATTGTTGTCAGTCAAGTTTTCACATTTGCAAGTATTGGTTCATATATAATAAAAATGTACTTTTAGCTACATCTTTATTGTATTACCAGTCCTAAAAATAATCCACATAGGAAAAGAGACTGCTAACACACACCTTGCTTTATGCTCCCTTCCTTGCCAACCCAATGACCTTCTCATGTTAAACGTTTAATGTTTAACAATTGTCTTTTCAGCTTGCCACATCCATCGCGTTACATCCCTCCTCAGGTCGACTTTGCTACACAGCAGTGGTCATGGCAGGTGGGAAGAGCCTGACGGAGGTGGTCTGTGCCTGGATGGATGGCCGGAACAAAGCAGTGCTGTGGGGAAAGTCGAGAGTCCCCAACTCCCTGGTGTTCGTTAATAATGGGACCAGAATCTACTGGGCTGACACTGGTGAACAGTTAAACGCACAATAAAACAAAAAACCTCCCACACACTCATAAAGACAAATTTGCATTCAATTCCTCTGAGCAGTAACTCAACACAGGATCCCAATAAAGAAGTGGAAAAAACTGTATAGTAATGACATGTATGAGATGAGAGTATTTTTCTTTGATAATCCTGTTTCTGTGTTTGCCTCATTTCTTTCTTCAGATGGAGTGATCAGCTCCATTGGAGTGGATGGTTTGGGATATAAACAGTTTAAGGCAGGACCTGATCTGATTATGTCCTTGACAATTACTGAGAACATCCTGTTCTGGGTCACACAGGGAAAGGGTAAGATACTTTTTGCTTTGATGTGTTTTCAAACACCTTGTTTAGTTGACATGACATCATATTCAGTGATACTAGCAAATGGCTGAAGTGCTAAGATATTTATTTGTACAAAGGCTAGTGTAGAGATTAATTTTTTATTTTATTTTAGTTTTTGGAGGGGGGGTGTTTTTGTTTGTTTGGGGTCTTTTTCTTATTTGAATTTGTATATTAATGTTTTGTTGAAATGTATCTTTAGTATTTTATTTCAATTTGAAATGTTAAGATATTTGCATTTATATAAAGGTTTGAAAATGTTTTGGATGTTGTTTTACTGGCAATTGATGTGACAAATTTCGTTACTTTGGGATTAAGTCAATGGGGTTTTCCTACCATTTCACTCTAATCACTTCATAGCCTTCTATCACCTTTGCTTCATCTTTCTTTTTCCCATTAAGGCAACAGTTGGCATAACAAACTAATTTAAATGTGAATAGTTTGATCTTTTTCTCTGCAGTCTCCACCATTCAAACACATCAAGAAATGAGTCCCCCTCCCCCAGAACAGATTTGCTGATTTCTGTAGTATATTTTTTTTGGGGTTTTTTTTTTATTGTACTTTTCAACTTGTGTAGATGTGACCAAGCTGTGGTTCAGTGATGGCCTCCAGCCTAAACAGTTGTGGTTTGAGACAAAGACCAGCGTGGTGGAAATCAGAGCTCACAGCAATGACACCCAGTCAGGTAGGTGGGAAAATAAGTTGACAGAAAGCAGTTGACAAAATATGGGACATGAATATTTTTACAGTTCTGTCAACAGAAATTATCCCCCAGCTGTATGATGGTATGCATGAAAGCCTAGATTAAGCTTCTGCCAAAAAAGTATCAGTATGCCCAATTAGAGGTTTAGTACATCCTTCTCTTTACAAACCATATACTATGGTGCACTGTGGGGGAAAGTGGGTAGATTGCAGAGTAAGTAGGTAGAACAGTTAGGACTACTGAGCGGACGCTATGTAATGCCACTATGAGAGAAGGTGAGGTATGACGGGCATGAGAAGAATCTGAATAAAGCACTGTTACAGGAAACCGAGAAGAGATGTTACAATAGCTGACGCCATTTCCAAAGTCAAAACTGGTTGCAGTATGACGCCAAAAAATTACATTTTTGGTTTCAGTCAGTCTCATAGAAGGCGAGAGGTATTGATCACATTATTTCAATGAAAGCAATCAGTGTGTGTGTGTGAGTGTGTGTGTGTGTAAGTGAGTGTGTGTGTAATGTGTTGAAAACTAAAGCCATGTGCATTTAGCTTCTTTATGATAAGTATTCAAATGGAACAGATTGGCAAAGAGTGCGATAGTCAGGGAGATGAAGAAAGTGGGCAGGAGTGCTCGGAGGCTAGGTGTACGGCAAAGGAAAAGGCTCATCTTCAGTTTTATTTGAGGCTCGATAATCTTGCCTGACAAACAAAGAAGTGAACTGGTACGATTTCCAAGGAGGGAGATGCACAGAGCTGTCATAACTACAGAGGGATAAAGTTGAGCTTTACAATGAAGACATGGGAAAGAGTTGTTGAAGCGAAGTTAAAAAGAGATTAGACAATTGGTGAGCAACAGTGTGGCTTCATAATCTTAAAGAGCTCTATAGATGCTTTGAGACTGATGGAGAATTACAGAAGGACCTGCACACTCTTCATGGATCTAGAGAAAACACGTGATGGAGTGCTGAGGAAAAAAACTGCAGTACTGCATGAGAAAAGTGGGTCTAGCAGAAGTATAAGAGTGGTGCAGGGCATTTGAGAGAGCAGTGAGACTGAGGTGAGGTTTGTGGTGGAATGACAGATGTGTTCAAAGTGGGGGTGGGATTGCATCAGGGCTCTGAGCCTCTTCTTATTTTGAATGGCGATGGGCAGGGCAATGATGAAGAGCTCCTCCGAAGACTGAACTCCTAGAGGAGAGCAGTTTGAGAACAGGTTTGTGATACATGTTTAGCCGCATTAAATGAAGGTGGTTGTTTGGGTTAGTGCGAACAGACTGCATCTGATTTTACAGTTGTTTTTGATGTCCATCACTGGTTGCCAGATCTATCAATTTCCTGTTGAAGAGCCGTGAGCTTCTCTTCCAAGATCTTATCCATATTACGTTCAATGAGTACAGCCTAAGTACTCACGGCCATCCCCATCGCTTCAGTCATAGCAGCTAGCCTTGTGGGGTTTTGAACAGCTGCAACTGCTTTCTTTAATCTTCGATAAGCCAGGGTCAAACCAGCTCTGATCAGCAAGAAGCTTGTTATCATGGTTCACAATAGGTAGATGTCTTCAATCGATAGTCCTGCCAGGCATGCAATGCGCCAATTCCACCACCCATCCATCGTGTATCCGGCAGAGAATATCCCTCCAGGACAGTCGGGCTTTTCCGAACCCCGGCTTCTAATCAAGAAGAGTGTCAATTGCATTTAGGGATCAGTTGATCAAATGCATAATTCTTCTTTAGGTTTTAGTGAACAGGACTGAGGGATTCTTCTGGGGGTTAGAGTTTTAAATGAGACTAGACAGAAGACATGAAGCCAAGCAAGGAAAGATAAGGGAGGGAGAAAGATGTGGCCTTCTCTGTCAAGAGCCAAGAGAGAAGAAATGAGCAAGACTACTGAGGAGGTTCACAGATGTAGTGAAGAACGCCATGTAGATGGTTTGTGTCGTACTTCACTTCACCCATACAAATTAGTATTACCAGAGACTTGTTTTTTGTTTTGTTGTTGTTGTTTTTTTCGTGTGCTCCCAATCACAGTCCCAAGCCTGGATAAAGAGGACGCTTGCATCAGGATTACTATTTTGGATAATTGGATAATGATATGTAATCAAAATTAATTTCAGACTAATAAACAAGCAACCAGTAGATTTTAGGGTGTGTATTATCTGAAGCCTAGTTAGTGAAACAGCTTTGTGCCAAATCCAAGTAGACAAATCATAAAAACTATGTTAACCACACTACATGTTTTCAAACCATCATTAAGGCATTTACTCAACTGCTGAGACCCTGCCATCAGGAAGCATTTATATCTATTATTTGGCAGTTAGACAATTCTAACTCACTGTTGCTTTTTTTTTCTTCTTTTTTTAAAGAACAAGGCAAAACCAGCTACTTGCAAAACAGGAATTGTAATAACTGCAAACTTTTTTTTGCCTTCATTATTTTTCTTGTTCCTCTCCATTTCAAAATGGAGGAATCTGGCAAAGTGTGTCACAGTACAGTGTAGGCAGAATGAATAGTCTCACTTAGAGTTGGAGCCGAATTGATGGCAGGGTGATGTGATACCTACGGGGGGGGGGGTTGTCTGGCTGTGTGCTGCAGAAGAAAGGGTAATGATACTGGGGCTGTGGTATGCATTGTACACTTATTCTCTTCACCCATAACCCTTTTTCATAATATGCACATGTAATACATATATCATACATAAACTGGAGGTTTTGAGTTTTCTTTAGCACATGCATACAATGAAACTCTAATTGCTAACAGAAATAATGTACTTTATGAAAGTCTGTATAAATGGTAAATAGCACTTTTCTGTGCAGAATCCATCAATGTCAGAAACGTGGCTACAAGATGAGTAACATGTAGTGATGTCTAATGAATAATCAAGGTTATATAAAGTTATTTGTGTTTGGTACTTTACAGGATTTTTTTTGTATTAGGCAAATTCCCGAAAAGCCAGTAGTTCTGGAAGCTAAGGAAGATGCTATTTTATACGTAAATGTGGTGTTACCATGACTCCTGAGATATTTTTAAAGAAAAGTGCTTCAGATAAATTTGAGCCTGCATGCTCTAAATACTGCTTACTCGTTTCCTCCAGGAAGCAATAGCTGCTCCAAAAACAATGGAGGGTGTGTCCATCTGTGCCTGGCCTATCCCGGAGGTAGGATGTGTAAATGTGGGCGTGGCTTTTACACCTTAAATGTCACTTCTTGTGCCCCAATTACCTCCTGTGCCCCTGGAGAAGAATCCTGCTTTGACCGCAGCCAGTGTATCAGCAGGAGCAAGTTCTGTGATGGACAGGTTGACTGCCTGGACCAGTCGGACGAACAGGACTGTGAGTTTTCGACCAGATTAAAGAAGCAGTATTAAGTGAACTTAGTTTGTCATGCCCTGAATACAAATATCAATTCCACGTTAAACTGCCTTGTTTTGGAAAGTAATGGGGGGCTATGGTAAGATGGTATGACAGTCTTATTTGAATTAACCTGAGTAAAAAGTGTAACACTATCCTCCAGATATTTAACAGAACTCCAGAATAAATTAGGTCTACACAATTTGCCAAGTTACCTTTTACAAATGGTCACATGCTTTTCTCGCGCCTGCCAATTAATTTGGTTGAGACGAGGTATTGCCTGAGTACATCTTGAAGGAGGCAACATGCATGAGTCAGTTGCTCAAAATGTTCCAGTCTATCTACGGTGTTCCTGCAGGAGAACATTTACAAAGGCTTTGTACTATTTAGTAGACAGCTTAAATGCTCACTAATGTCCAACCTGAGCCACATTGACACGAGTCACATTTAGCTCCAACAGGTTAAAATCAAAAGCTAATATAATGTGTCTTAAAGGATCAGCACAGCACTGGGAAAACTCATCTTAAGTTTTTGAAGGAAAGAGTGAAGCCACTATCACATGTCTATAGTCAGTGAGAATAAATCGCCAGCAGCCTGTTGGCTCCGGTTAGTGTAAATGTTTGAAATGAGGAAACTGCTAGTCTAGATGTGTCCAAATGCAAAAAAAACAATGAAGCTACACATGCACCTATGTTTACCAAGCAGCTCATTTCAGTCACTGACGGTGACTTTCTCTTTAGGTCCGACTTCAAACACTGCCTCATTTGGAACTGAAGACACTGATGGCCACCCTCTGGATTCGTCATCATCTACATCCAACACAGACAAGAACTCTGTCTCACTTCAAGACTCTGCCTCCTGTGATCTGCAACGCTGCAGTAGTCATGGGAACTGCATTGTGGAGGGTAAATTCACTCGCTGCCAGTGTCTGTCTGGTTACAAAGGAGAGTTCTGTCAAGAGGAAGAAAGGCAAAGCCATGTCGGGGTGATCCTGGGTGTCTTCTGCCTCATTGCAGTGCTGATAGTCGCCGGATTTATTTTCACTAAAAGGTACTAATTGCAGTAGAGGGAGAGACCAACTACTTGCTTACCCAGATTGTCTTTGTCTTGAAAGAAACTGAACTGAAGAGTCGGCTCCTGCAGTGATTAGTGTTTGAAAAACATTTTTGGATTCGTAACTTGGTGAGTAACGTCCAGTAGAAAATTAAAATGTGGCTTCCAATTTCAACAGGAGAGGATGGGAGCTCATCAGAAGCAGATCCGCAGACAAGGAAAATCTCATGGCCAACATGGGTCTATCGAGTGATGTAGAGTCTGACTCTGAGGTAAACTGTTATTCCTGTGAGAACTGTTGCATTTGAATTAAAAGCCAAAATACATGATTTATTAATTGTTTGTCTCCTCCTTCAGGAGGTGGACTCCCCAGCTGACGTAAACCCTCTGGCACAGCTCGATTAGACTACTCTACTCTGCACTAGCTGTTGTGCTAGCTTTATAGCAACCTGGAAATTCTCAGGCCTCATGTGTAATTTGTGAGGATGCATTTCAGTGGCTATGAAAATGCTGAAAAAAAGTGCAATTTTATAGAATGAAAGTTCTCACTATTAGCGGCTGCTCTCAAATTTATAAAAATTTTCCACAGGCTGATTTGATTGCTGGGAGTGGTTTGGTAAATTTGCTGTGTCATATAAGTGAGTCAGGAGAGACGAGCTGAGCTGAATCGATAAGAGTTGAAATACAATAATAAAAATAAAGACGTTAAATCACTTGAACCAGATTTTCTTTATTTGTAATGTGCTCAGTGTCTCGATCTCTGACATTTCTCTCTTTAACCATTTGTGTACACAGTATGTTTTACATCTTACACTCCTGGGAGAGTTCTCACAATGGGGCGTATCTACTTAAGATTACATTCTGTTCCTGCCAACACTGAATGTCTGCCACACTTTTTTTTTTTTTTTCTTTTCAAGGTGAGTTCTTATCCATTCATCAGTTATTCTGATACCAGTTTTAAACAAAAGCTTACTTGTTTCACTTTTGCCCCTGGTTTCCACTCTGTTTCTCCCTGGAACATTTGTTGCTGTTTGTTTTCTGTCATTCAATCTGATTAAAAGCTGTTTTATCCTGAAACTATGAGCATGCGTGGTTTTTAATTTGACAGTATTGCTTGTTGCCTTAATACTATAAGTTGGGGGAAGAGAATTTTCAATAAAATAACTTGTTGGTAATTACTATCTCAATATCCTTGGTATTGAAACATGGACACAGCTGGGAGTATGAAAAACTGAAATGTGAGAAACTGTTCAGAGGCTTTGTAATCAAATGACCTAATTCAAATGAGGTGTGGTGTTTGGCAAGTGTCATGCATTACCTTCACTCTGCCTCATACTGGTGCCTGGGAAAGCAAACATGACATATCAAATGGTGTCAGTGGTTGACACTTCTTCCTTTTTTAAATAAATTCTATTCATAAACTGATGCGCTTTTCTGCAGACATAATTTTTCTTTTTTTTTCTTAAACTTTTTTTTAAATTTAGTTTCAACATGGTTCTCTCCATTACAATTGTTACACAGTGCTTTGTGACTTGTGTGTGAGAAAAGCGCTCTACAAATAAACTTTACTCACTCAAATTCCTAGTAGGGCAAGTATCTGAATTTCAACCCAATACACTCCCAGTTCTAGTAAAGAGGAAAAACTGGTTTCAAATTGCCAGGTTCAAAATGGTATGCCTTGACATTTCAGTTCCTTTTATTGCTACCACTCAAATGTTGATTTTCAGGGCTGTTAAGCTGGCAATTAATTTATGTTTAGCTTCAGACCACAGAAATACGTGGTTATTTTTAGGAAATGGTGATGGCTTGGGTTCAAATACGCCAGAACATTCCTTAAAAATGTGTGTCAGTTCAGGGATTAGTTTAGGTCCTTGCACTTCATTGGGTTTAGGTTATGGAGGTGTGTCACTTTGGGTGTGTCTCCAGGGTTAAAGGTAGACGCATTCATCTGTTTACCTCACCTGGTTTTGACGAGCAATAAAGGTAGGGTGAGCATGGGTGGTGGGTGCCAAAAAAAGGGATTAAACATGTTTTGGTTTTTGTAAGTAATCTCTTTGCTTAACTTGGTAGATGGCCTGCTACATGATTTATGAATCTACTAATATATAAATTTAGAAACTGGCTATTTTGAAAGTATCTTTATGACTCTGCAATTTTATGCCTACTCTTCAATTCAAGTAGATGTCTTAGATGTAGCGCCAACAAGTGTTTTTTCACTTCCTCGGTCCATGCATTTAATTGCCAATCTGCAGTGTCTGGCTACATGTTGAGCCGATCTGCCACACCTGAAAGAAATATGAATTTCCTTCGGAAATAACTTGTGTTCCTCAATAGGCTTTGCTCTAAAACCTCTACTTTAGAGGATGATACTTTTTATGTATCAAGCATTGCTTTCCAGGGCTTTCCACTGTCTTGGCAGGTAAGAAGCAGTGAGTAGTCAAGATTTCAAGCTCAGGTTATCGTGAGTAAAACCAAAGCTGGGGTCGTTTGTTACTTGTCAATTACATAGATGCATACATATTCTTTGAGTCCCACTGGAATCAATTTGTCCTGCAAACTGTGAGCTTCTCCACAGTGGGCTTTCCTCTAGCTTATTCCAAATATGACAACTCTGGGAGACAGCAAGAATTGGTGGGTATCTTTCAAAGACTGTTTCCAAACTCTTAGCTTTAAGGGTTTCTTTGTTGCTGAGTTTTGGGATGTTCTCCTGGAGTGGCATAACATTCTTTGACACAAGGAATGAACACATTTGCAAAATGAATTCACCCTCCATACTCTGTGGACTCCCCTCCTAGCCATTTTATCTTCAAATCCATCTCTTCTTGAGCTGAAAGATTAAACACTTTAGTTGAATTTTGAAACTGAGCTTTCTATGACCAATAATTGTCTGGTCAGCCATCAAATTGCAGCATACCGACACTCAACATTTCCCTCCACTTGAAGTATTTTGTGATGTCTTGGATACCTTGAGGGTTGGAGGAAAGCTTTAAATAAAACTGTGGCTGCTGTACTACAGAAACACTCGTTTTAGACAGGAGTAGCATCTAGCGGTTTTCTCCCTTTTTCATCCTGATGTTGAGAGATTAGCTGGTATTGTTAACCTGACAGTAGATATCCCTTGTTTGGCTTGAATTTCATTTGTTCTCAAACTTAACCTCTCACTTAACTGTTCAAAATGCTTGCAGACGGTTTGTGTGCGTGTTCTTCATTGGGTTTTAGTCGTGTAACTTTGGGTGTGTCTTTAACGATAAAGGTAGTTGCATTCACCTGTTTACCTCACTTGGTGATGACAAGCAATGAAGGTAATGTAAATATTGGGGTGACACCTTCTGTTGACTGCAGGTTGTTTGTATTAATTTACCCTGCACTGACTTATGGTTTGGAAAGTACCAGTGGTTGAACAAACAGCTTGGAAGTCCATGCAGTTTGTTTTGAGCAGTCATCTTATGAGTGTTCATATTAAAATATTCAAACTATTCAGAGTCTAACTGCAATTCATCATAATAATGAGTCAAGTTTGACAGTCTGAGAGCAGAGATGGCACAAAGCCCTTAACCTTTTTCATATCAGACGAGACAGCAAAATAGTAGTCCAGTGAGGTGCTGTGCTGCAATAGCCATGAGATAATGACTGTGATTTGTGCCGACTAATTTATGTTTGTTAAGAGCCAGTTGATGAACGGTTACAATAACACGGCTCCACATGTGAACATGGAATTTAAGAGGCTTCTGCTGAAAATAACATGACGAAAAACATGTCTTGAATATAAATGAACTTTCTTAGAATATTGCAAGAAAGTTCATTTATATTCAAGTGAACCTGAAATGCCTGCAAGCAGTTTTAGTTGTGTGGCCCCCAGCCTCTCTTACACGTGTCAACAGTATTTATATAACATGTGCATGAATGTCTGCATGTTACGCAGACATGTCAGTCATGTCAGGTCTTGCTACCCGAGTCCTGTTCTTACTTGCTTTCTAATCCTTCCATCCACCCACTAGGCTAACAAGCACACCAACTGCATTTCAGTACAGAAAAGGGTGCGCAGACCTCTTGCCTGGCTTTTTCTATGTCACATAATTTTTCAGCCTTCCTGTGTAATGGTTTATTGTCTGAAATACATCACACAAATAAAAATTGGTAGTTCCCACGGATGCCAGAAAAATGAATTTTTGTGAAACGCTGTGACTCAAACTTTGAGATGTCAAGTTTCCATACAATCCCCGTGAAATTTAAAGGTTCTACATCCGTGTCAGAGAGGTGTGTGTGTGTTCCTGTTTAGCTATCTTTGTGAGGTTTAGGCATTCATTTTTAATGGTTAGGGTAAGGGGCAAGGGAAACCATTATGTCAATGAAGGTCCTCACTAAGATAGCTAAACGGACGTGTGTGTGTGTGTGTGTGTGTGTGTGTGTGTGTGTGTGTCGATTTTAAAGATAAGACCGAGGGAGGAGTGTGTGCATAAAAACACAAGCAGGTATTCACAGCTTTCTTCCTCTTCCCGCCTTCTCTTTCAGTGAGGGAGCGTGTAACAAAAAGGGAACTTGAAAAAAATTGACCAACGTCATCATTCAAACAGACACCTGGACAATCCTGCGACTAAAATTCCACTGGCAGCGTTTTAGGACTTCGTGGCTGACTCCTTTTTGCTTCTGTGAGTATATGGCAAGTTCATTTTCTTGTACAGTGTGTTCCTCTGTCGTGTTACTCCTGCGCCTGCCTTGGAGTTAGAGAGGAGCACAATGCTGCTGGGAAACCAGAATAACAAGATTCTTGTTTGTAAGTACAATAACGTCCACATCGGCACTTGTTGATCACAAAAAAGCTGGTTTGTAGATGTTGGTCTCTTAAGCGCATTTATTGTAGCTTACTTGAGCAGTTAGGTCACCGTCCTCGGACAGCTTAGCTTAAAATGATGTGTTCAGAATCTAAAAACAGTTGAACATACTTGGAACGCATGGCTGAGAAAGAGTTACTTATTCTGTTGATTTGATGTGTAGGCTACCTGAGAAGAAACTGTATTTGCCGTAAGAATAGATGTGCAGCCTTCACAACGTTTCATGCAGTGGTACGTACTGCATGAAACGTTTTTCCCCCTTTGGTCATTTGTTTGTGATTTGAAAGTAAAATATTCTGTATACAACAGGTCTTCCTTCCTACACTCTTACACACACAGTTTGGGGGTTTTTCCCACGTGTATAAAAACAGAAAAGTATAAAAATGAATATTTGTCATTTCCGATAATACTAGTACTACTTTTTTAAATGTTGCATTTAAAAAAAACAAACAAACAAAGAAAATCATCACATTTCAAGATTATTCTCCTTTTGTTTGGTCAGCAAATGTTATGGTAGCAGAGGTTAGATTAATTTTTGGGCGGGTTTCTAACCATTCATCCCATTTTCCCCATTTTCTCTCCATCTCTTATTAGTGTGCCTCCAGCTAGTCCTTCGTTTAAGATGACCACCACTTCCCTTCCTCCCGAAGGGAGAGGCATCAGCCCCAACCTGTCCGCCTGTCGAGAGTCTCAGTGTAACAACCATGGTAACTGTGTGACTCCTCCTGGTGGTGGTACAGATCTACTATGCAACTGTGATCTGGGCTACAAGGGTGACTCCTGCGGGGAAACGGTCAATGGAGCGTTAGGTATACCTTTGACCCTCAGCGTGTTAGCCGTCCTCATTGGCCTCGCAATCCTGGCATTCGTCCTTGCCAAGTACCAGCAGAGAAAAAGGAAGCAGCGAAGGTACTGACATATTGCACATGATTCTGTAAAAACGCATGTATCTAGAAAAGCTTACTTTCAGCATTTTCCCTGATTTATGAACATGTGTACTTGATTTCTTGTCAATCTGAAGAGTGGGGTTATAGAAGTGACCTTACATTGGGGTGTGTTAAATAGAACTATACACAACATCGTCTTTTGATTACTTGCCTTGGATAGTACAAAAACTGAACTTTTCCCAAATTCATATCAAACTAACTTTTGATCATTTTAATGTATGCCTTTCTAGTACTACAGCACACAGCTATACAAATTTGTTTCCAACTGACAACTTCTCAAATTTTTATTTAACCAGGAGAGAATATAATCTGTAGATTGAAGGTGGATGTATCCAGTATGACACCAGTTGACTGGTTTGAAGCCTAAAGCTGAGCATTTTGGTCTATGCTATGCTTTAGCCTTTGCTGGAGAGTATGGGGGGGGGGGATTGGACCCGAACCCGGGCCGCTATCCTCCGGCCATGCGAGACATGGTCTCCTGCTCACCCACCAAGCCAAACCGGCCCCCTCTGATAAGCACTTTCTTGATGGATTTTATATGTTCAATTACTACTTTCAGGTCACATACTTTCAGTCAAAGGGATTATGTAATGTTTGTTCAATGGCAAATGATGTAAATTGCTAGCCAATAGTCTAGTTTTAGTCATCTGGTTTCAAAACGCAAAGACGGTGACTGCAAAAAAGATCAAGACATTATAGCAGGGCTTCACTAACCAAGTGGTGAACTCATGGTGGCTAGCCCATCTTTTATACTGTTATATTATATCTGTAGGATATATCCTCTTATGTACAGTCTACATGGGATATGAGTGTGTGTGCACAGTAAAAATGGACTGTAATATTACCTCAGAGTGACTATACAACCAAGAAGGTTGTTGTTTTTAGCCATTGTTGAGTTAAATAAAAGATTAAGGTCCTCCTGCTGAAACATGAGCAGGAGGAGGAGCTAAAATAACAGAAATGAAAAGCAGTATTTTGCTTAATTTAGATTTTCAAACAATTGAAACAATTTTATTTCATCACATTAGTGCCTTTCCATCACAGCAGAGCTGTGTATGTAATGTTTTGCTTTTTGTTTTCTTGTTTTTTTTTTTTTGTTTTTTTTTTAATTTTATTTAATTTTTTACTTGGTTATGGTTATTCTCACTTTTTCCCCTAGTGTCTTTGCTAAACGAATTAAGTCACTGACTTCGTATCCATGATGAGGAAAATTCACAACAAAATGAACTTTTTTTTTTTCTTTTTTTCTTCAGCAGGAAACTACTGGAACAAAAAGCCTAAAACAGTGCTGCTTAACGTGGATAACTGTCGAACAGAACGTTTGACCTACTTTGATGATCAAATTGTGGCTACTATAAGAATTATTCTGCAGCATCCTGGAGACTCTAGCACCAACTTCACAAACTGAGTGCCAAGGCATATGGGAGAGTTGCTTCCTATATAGTATTTTTCCATTTATATAAATGTATCCATCTCCAGCTGCGTCGTATCGCAAGCCTCATGCTTATTAAACTTGTGCCTCATCTCGGAAAACAACAAGACTGGATAATTCTGTTGACCTAATTTTAAACTTGGAGTGAAAATGTCTGTATTCTAATCAGCAGCAGCTTCCGTGATCACATTTCTTGGATGCTAAGGCATGCTTCTGCAATTAGTTTAAACTCTGACACTTGTTAGTAAATTAATGTAAATGTTCATCCTCTGTGAGGGAGCTGCAGTTTAGTTTAAGTAAAGCAAGTGGTTGTTATTTTTCTAGTGAAGGCTTCTAACAGAGATAACACTTAAGATAACTCTAGATTGTTTAACGGGCTAAGTCAGAAGCTGATTTGATGGCATACAGTTTTTATAAAAATTTATGTAGAAAATATGCACTTTTTTTTCCACTCGCGTGGGTTTATTTCATTTCATTCAGTACATATTTTTGTACCGTGTGCAGTTGCTGGCTGTATCATATTGTTCCCCTGGAATTTCTTTCTTCTAAGCGTGTGTGTGTGTGAGTGCGCGCCTTTTAACACTTCAGGTTTTTCGGGAAGTATTTCTACCTATTTCTAAGTGCCCTGTCTTTGATGCTGTTGTAACAAAAATGCACCAGTACATCACTGGCCTGCTTTTACTCTCATATACGGCTATGCTTATGAAAATAATGCATGTAAATCTGTGCAGACACAATCCTGCAGAGCTGTCAACAACATGCGCATATTGTACAGATGATAGGAGAGTGGTCAGAGCAGATTTCAATCTTGGCATGTTTAAAACTTGACAGTACATGTGCTTTTAAATGAGTTCGTGTGCTCTTTGAATTTCAGCCTACAAACTAATTACCACTCAGTACACTTCCGGTCCTGTAAACATGAAAACTACATAGCATCTTGGTGCTGAATAATTAGTCAAGTTCCTCAAGCTTGTAGCCAGTGTTAAGTGCCTACTGTATTAATTCTTTCACATGTTCACAGTTGTCATGTTTCACCTGGTGAATACTGATAATCACAAATGTAAACTAATCATCAACAACTCAGTAATGTTTTGCAAATGTCTGCTTCCCTGACAACAGGGTAAAACTGCAAAATGTTAATGTTACTGTAGATTTTCAGAGCTCCCGTATACAACACTCAATATTGTTAAGATTATCATGTTTTTGTGTGTACATGTGTTGAATTTTTATATGAATATGACTATTGTTGATGAGCAGGGTTTCTCAATGTATGCATTCTCAAGTGTCTTCCACTAGCTTGTAAACCCTTTGAATTATATAGACAGAAGAGAACATCTCACTCTGTGGGTTTTGTTTTGGGGGGGCGGGATTAACTGGACAGTCTGCTTATATTGCAGGGCGTCACAGTGTTTTATCACTCAGGGTAGGCTGTCTTTGAGCCCCTGTTACAGTAAACCTCTTTTTCTGGCATCCAGTGACATGATAATATCAGGTTCGGTGTTTACTAAACTCAGACATGATGGCTGTGAACATTCAATCCTCACAGGCTGAGAACCTAACCAGTTTTGCCATATAATAAGATGTGTAACAACAAAAAAGTGGAAGCATCTGCCTTCAGGGTATAACTAGGTCAACACTTGCTGTCCTAATAAGGGACAGACTTTGCATGCTTGTTTGCAGAAGGAGGAGCTACTTGTATCATGGCAATTAGAAGTACATCCCACAAGTATAACTACTCAAGATTACACAAATTCCTCATGAGTCGGCTTTTGGCTGTATGGTCAGCCACTGTATGCAGGAAATGAGGATATTGTTTATTAGACTCATCAGACTGATTTGAACCTAAATGCTGGGAGCAGTAACACAAGACGGTACTATTACTGTATCCATCACTGGTGGTGTTAATAAGCTGTCAGGGTAGTTCAACATCTAGCTCATAGAAGAGGAGCAAGCGTAACACTTTTAAATGTTGCAAATGCAACGTTTCAGCAAACATGAGCGAGCAAACAGCCTGTTTCTGTGCAGTTTGTCACACTATGCCTGCAAGCCAAACATACAGCTGCTGTACTTCAGTGAAAGATAGAAATGAGAGATGGCTTCACCGAGAGAGAGGATATAAGAAAGCCAGGACAAACAAGGAAGGAGTAAGGACAGTTCAGCTTATAACATCCCAATTCTTTTTAGAGTTATTTGATCAGATATTGGATCTATGAACAGGAACTTTTATTCAACTGTTATTTAAAGGTTGTATAAAAATACTGGGACATTTAGTGCAGGCCACACTGAGTTTAAAGGGCTTTGGTAAAGTGTAAATCGCTATATGGGTCTAGTGCAGTGAGGTTTTCATGAGTTAATGTTAGGCTACATGAAGGGTGCTTCACATCAAATGAAATTTAAGCTGATTGATCAAATTCTACCTTTTAACCAGCTTTATACTGTCTATCGGTGGGAAATCAGGCATGTAACATGTGCTTGCATCCTTTGTTTTTGTTTTTTTGTTTTTTGTATTCATGCAAGCACATCTTCTGTGCTTGCATGAATTTTCCTGTTTAATTGTGGAGGGGCAAGCTCACCCATCTGTACCTGACAGAGCAATTTTTAAAAAAATTTCCTTTGTTGTTCTCTGCGTGTGCTCTATATCACGGATGCTCAAGCTGTGGGAATTATTTAAAAGTAGCATTTCAGTTAGAATAAACTTCAGTCCCTCCTGTTAACGTTATTTTGTCATTATATTAGTTCAAAAGGTTAAGTTAACATGGGGGGGGGGGCTCGTTTTTACTTCTGTGCTTTGAGTACATTTCAGAGACTGTGCTTTTTCAACTCTTAAGTAAAGCACTTAAATCGCCACTTCCACTTTTGCCAGAGTACTTTTCAACACAAATATTTCAACTCAAGTAATGTGAGTGTGTACTTTTGCCATCTCTGCTGCACTTTGAAAATTTGTCTCCAAAAGTTCTGTTTATCGGGATGTAGCGTTTTGTGGGAGAAAATTTCTTTTTACAGGGAAGTTCCTGAATTTTACATTTAATTAAAATGGATTTAATAAAAAAAAAAAGTGGAGGAAAGACATTGAAGTTTGACTTATGATTGTTTGACTGTCACACCCGAAAATTCTGAAGTACTTTGTATTTTGTGTTGTACTGGTACCTTTGTCTAATGAAAAGACTTTTGACAGAAAGACTGTCACACCCATCTTCCAAGCGCATCTGCGAGTCCTTACTGGCCCATAGTCTCCACCCACAGATGTCTCAGGACACTTTTTACTCCAAAAAAGAATACTACACTGACCCTCTAGACTCTCTTAAAATATATATTCTTATTATAACATTAATAAAAATAAGCCTGGTTGTCAGAATATAAGCAAAATTGGAAATCTATAAAGAAACATTGTGCTCTGTGTATGCTGAGATCTAAAGGTTTGAAACTGGGATTTTAAAATGTTTCAGGGGATTGAACAATATAACAATTTCTATACGATGGGTCAGATTTCTCTGTATTCAAAAGAGGATAAAAAAGATTTAAGTTACCACAATGTCAGTGGATTGTTTTTTAAATAGAGAAATACAAAAGCAGCTTTCTTAGTTATTAACTAACAAGGCTTCAAACAGTAAATTTAATCTCAAATATGTCTTAATATTAAACACTTAATATTAAAAAAAAATAAAGTGCTTGCCCACCATACTTTGGCTTGTGGCCTTCCTTTTGGGTTTTTTTTATACTGTATGTTTCTGGAGCTTTCATTTCTGCAGATCTTATTCTCTTCTCTGTGCACCTCTGTACAAGTATAGGAACAAGTTGAAGTTTGCCTCAAACCTCTACTCTCGTTTTCAGAAAGGAACATCATCTGGTAATGGTCAAGGAGATCAGCATCTTTAAATATTTTTATGAAGACGGTGCGTGCGTCTTTGTCACGAAATATACTCGATGAGAATGAGAAGCCACAATAGTGCCCTCCAGGAGCCAGAGGCAGAGAGAGAAAGGCCATAGGAGACCCATGTCATCTGCAGCCCCCCAACCAGTGAAGACCCAATGCCACACTTCTTAGTGGCAACTGTGTTCCCAACCAAGCCAAAACAGGTGGTGGTGGTAGGCCCCAAATTTAGCCCTCATGGGCCACAGCCAAAGAACCAGAGGTAACAAGGTGCCTACCTTTCCAGAGGACAGCCATGCTGCCACGAGCCAATAGCAAGGCTCCAGGTGGCCAAGAACCACCCGACACCCAGCAGAGCACTGGGCCTGGGGCTTGCTGACCCTCTGAAGTGTGTGTGGATGTCCCCACAGAGTGTAGGGAATAGGGTTGTACGAAATAAAAACATTTCAGATTAAACATTATCTAACAAATCCGGAACATTTTTACTTTTGAACTCTGACCTTTGGTCCCGCTGCATGTAAAAATAATTGTTGTAAGCGTCACTGCAACACAATTATCTGACCATTAAGTCCATTAGATGCTGTTACATTACGAAGAGGGAGTTTTCTTAGATAAAAGTCACGTGACAAAAGCAAAAGTGGAGAGGTCAAGGATGAATAGATCAAGATAAGAGGAGAGAAACTTCATTGACAATTACTGCTGTCCAGGCAGCATAACGCAAAACTGCTTTCGTGTAAAGTGGAAGGTTCCTTTATAACCTAGTGTTGGACAAATACATTGTCCAACACTGGGTTTTGTACTAACCCCGACACACAAAGCATATGTTTTTCAATTTTGGAGTGTTTATTTCAATTAAATTGGATGTTATTTATAATGCTCCAAAACACAGGAGCAGTTGTCTCAAGTTTCTTTATACTGTAATATAAAGACTGTACAGTACTAGAAACAAGCTCACCAGATTACTTGAGTTAATTTTTTAAATTTTTTTTTTACTTTTTACTTTTACTTGAGTAATAAGTAAGAGTAATAAATGTTACTCTTACTTATTTACGATGGATACTTGACCAAACCAAACACATAATTTCCTGTGATCAAGCACTAGTTTAAAAAAAGTTAACTGAGAAAATTGCTTTTTTCCCCTTTTTTTCCCTCATTTCAAATGCTAATACAGTTGAAATTAAAGAGATAATGTTGTTGGATGATATGCAAACCTCTCAGACTGACCAGACTATGTCACATGATATAGCTTGTATGATAGTTAAATGTATCATATTATAATCACAACGTGTGATGTGGCTTGTCTTGACCATCCTCAACATTTAACCTAAAAATATTTTTTTTTGAAAATAATTAAAATGGGGAAATGATGTAAGGACAAATGTAGAAATAATAGCACTTACACCAATCTTGTTTAGTAAGTTGTTCAAGGCATTCTAATCCATAGCAGTGTGAAGAAACACAGTCCCTCCTCAAATCTCTGCTATATTTTTGCCATTTTTCAGGTGGAACTGAAGAACTGTGACATTACTAAGTTTTCATCCATGCATCCATTCATTTTCTTAACCATTTGTCCACTTCAGAGTTGCAGGAACTGCAGCCATGACAGAGACACAGCCAACTATTCACATCTATAAACAATTTAGAACCATTCAATTTATTTTCTGTCTTTATTCTTCAGTTTAACCGCTGAGAGTTGATCTGTTCTTCGGGGCAGTGTCAGCACACAAAGAACTGTAATAAAAACATTCTTATTCATCATCTATGTCCGTTCCATTGTTGTAACATGCAACAGGTCCTGCAGGAAAAACCATGCCATTTTGCAAGCCTGTTTATTCACAAAGGACTTAATGGAGACTATAGAAAGACAAACGTTCATTACATTTTCACCTCGTTTCAAATGGCATCTGAAACAAAAGAGATAATGTAGTTGGACAAGATAAACAAAGAAACCAACCTCTCAGACCGGTCAGACTGCATTGTCTGAATACTGGTGAGGTTAAGACAGCAAACAGGGTGAGAGAAAAAATATATATCATTGTGCAATGTACCACATTATATACATTTGACTAAGTATGGCAAAGCAATGGATCACATAACGTGCCTGCTGATCAAAGAACATATTGCCAAAGTTATGACTCTTCTATAGTCCTGTTATAAATCAGCATCAATGTTCATTCTGTTATGGAGCTTTCTTTGTTGAAATTGTTGCGTTACTACTTTCGTTACATTCCATCATAATGTCAGAAAAGTTTGTAAAGAATTGACAGTCACATCTTGTTAGGAAATGGAGAGCAAATTTAATTACCAGCATATGTATCACAGATCAATGAGTACAGCAGTAATCATTTCAGGGTTCAAGATGAAGGGACTTAAAGTTCATCACTATAGAGCATTTACATGAAAGAGAAAAAAGGCTGGAATATTTAATGTAGCCACACAGCTACACAGAAAATAAAATGCCCAAGCGCCCTTCAGGATGAGGGATATTTACAGCGTAGAATCATATTTAGAATTTACACAGATTATCATCAAGAAATATATTTTTTTCTCCATGAATCAATTTTAATGTTATTTACTTTTCTTTTTTAATACTCTAGAGCCCTCCATTCCAGGCTGGCTCCTTCCATTTTTATATTATCCATTATACACTGGACTATATACACTGGACACCACTTGACTATAATCTATTACAATGATAATTTAACTACAATCAGGGGGTCTGGTCCACCCACAGTCACATTAATAAGCAGCCATGACCATGTCACACATACATTAACCAAACTTTTATGTTCCATTTCCTTCAACTTTTAATGATGAAACACTGCAACAGAGAATCTAAAGTAGGTTATTGGATCTCTTACCACTGAAAAATTCCTTTATGGCCCTAAAATATCTCTAGTAGTGTGTTCTGACGTTCTTGTGCTATTGCAGTAATCTGCTAAAAGATTTTTCATCTTAGTCCAGTTTTCAAAGTTTTCTTTTGCTGTGTTGATGGTCAGTTGTGGAGGGTACTGTTGGCTTCTCAGAGGTCCGCATCAAAGGGTCTGCTGTTGACGGTGTTCACTGAGCGGGCAGGGGGGCTCTTGGCCCGTGGGAAGGACACATCGTCATCCAGTGAGTCCCTGGAGTACGGGACGCTACTGTTGCTGGCAGCGCTCCTGGCCCGACTGAGATTCGGCACTTCAACGCGCCTGGTCGGGGTCTTCGGTTCTCTGCGACGCATGACCTCTTCAACCCGGACCTCTCCTCGGTTCTTCCCTCCGCAGCAGCGGCAGATCCCGATGAACATAACGAAACCGCCCAAGACTTCAAATATCCCGCCGATGTAGCCCAGAATGATGCAGTAGCCGACTCGCGGAGTTATCGAAGCTGTATTGACATTGGGCGTTGTGATGTTTGGGGGGCTGTGCGTGTACCAAGAGATCGGTATGATGGTCAAGACGCCTGAGCAAAAGATCAGCAGTCCACCCAGACCGGCAACTACCCAGTTAGGCCTGTCTTTCCAACAGCGGACCCCCGGGATGGCAACAGCCAACCCGATTAGAGTCACGATGAGAGAGGCCACCATCATACCCTGTGCGGGCTGTATGATCTTGTTACTGAAGTACTGGGTGTCCGCTTGGCCGCACTGAGCACCGGAGCTTATTGTGGATGCAATACAAATATCCCAGATTCCTTGTTCAATGAAGTTATCGGAAGGAAGATTGCTAATACCGTTCAGAGTCCTCCAGTTTGGGGCCACGGTCGCGACCAAGTCCAGCACCCAGCCGCAGGGAGCCATGACCATCCCGAAGATCAGGATGCCCGGAGTGCGCAAAGAGAGCCGCATCCACTCCTGCGTTGATTCCCTCGGCATGATCGCGGTTGTTGTGGTGGTTGCTGCTGCTGATGTGCCTCTTCTTACTCCTAAACACGTTGCAGTGACTAATTTCTACTGGGACGATCAGCTTTGACGGCGTCGTCCTAAAAAACAAGTCCGACTGAAACTCAGCAGTGGGCGGGCCTTCATCTTCCCTTGCCCGTCTTGCCTGCCTCTGTCCCCAAATAGGACAGGTGTGGCGCTGTGTGCGTATGGGCGGGGTGCGCCTACATCTTCACCTGTAACTGCAAAAAGCAGAGTGCGCGAGCGGTGGGGGGCGGGGGTAGTTTCGATTAGGCTTTTTGTCGTGCCAAAGTGTGATAAGTGATAAAGGATAAGAAAGATAGAGGTTTTTCTTTTCAGAGTAGCTGTTTGAAGCGTGGTGCAAACGTGTCTTCCGCTTTTAGGAGGTATTTAAAGCTTCTAATAGTGAAAGCTACCCAGACTTAAAAACTTAGGCAAGATATGATTTTTCGGATCTCCGGTTGCATTAACCTCCTAGGACCTGGCGTCGACATATGTGGACATCATATTTTGGGTTATTTAGACTATAATACTCAATTTTGCTCTACAAGGGCCTGATATCCACTTACGAGGACATTATACAGCTTCTGTTCTATCAAAATTTTAAATGAATATGTGGCTCTCATTTTTCTTAGAAACAGAAATCAGGTAAAATAAAAAATAAATTAAAAAAGGATCTGGTAATTCTTTGTTTTTACATTCATCGGGTCAAATATCAAAGAGAAATTAAAAATGCATGCTGTGGAAGAGTTTTAGGAGGTTAAATAACTAAAACGTTTTATTTATTTATTTAAACTCTTGTTTCATCAGAAAAAAGGGTTCTTGGGATTTTTTTAAAAAGTGTTCTGATTAAGAAAGCGAGTAGTGTATTTAGTAGAGTTGCGTACCAGGACCCAGGGCTGGACTTGGACGAAAAATCGGTCCGGGCATTTTGAGTAGAGGTATTATACAAAAAACCATAAAGCCTTTGAATAAAAACTAACTCTGTTGTGACAGTGATGTATACTGTCATGTTGTTATATATGTCTCAATCTAATAAACTTAAACCTACACCACCCTCCCTATTCTGGTATTCTAAACAGTGCTTAGCCAAAACCCAAAGTCGAGTTAACCTCCTGAACTATCTACAACATATGGTGGAAACCTGAAATTAAGACAGAGAAGACTAGAGGTGAGACATGATCATTACTGAATATTAAAAATAATAAATGACAGATTTAGTGATATTTTCATAAACTATTTATTTACCACATCAATGAACAGCATGGCAGGGCAAAATATTTTTTCTAACATGGCAACCTTTAAAAAGTGAAAGGAGACAGAAAGACAGGTGAGAAAGAATAAAACTTAATTGACTTTTTGATGGCATTTTACACACAGTACTGGTACAGAATCTAGAAAATGTGGGAAAATACTGACATCATATACAGTACTTAGCTACTTCTGAAGAAATTATGATGGAACCCTGAAAAAAAATTACTATGTACAATAATGGATTTCTATACATTTTACATCAGATGAAAACGTTGGTTGTAAGATTCAGATAATTATTTGTTAAAAGTGAGACATTATAAATGAGATTAACAAAAGAAAAGCATTTCTTTGTGTCCCCTTTTCCCTGTTAATGCCCTACCTGGCAGTGGCGGTCCTAGCCTGTTTGGCGCCTACATAAAACATATTAAGGATTGTACATCAACATAAAACTGTTGTCGGAACCATACTGAATTTCACCAGAGAAACACACACACACACATGAAGAGAGAGAGAGTATGCATTACATGCAAACGGCTACCAAACAGCCATCATAATACGTCATACAATGAGAACAGAACAAATCAACAATTGACGATGACTAATTAATATTAAAATCTGTAACATAATGTATTGTTTGGAGTTTAGTCTGTCACTGTTACTATTTTTACCATTTCTTTTTGGAGCAACTGTAATCCACATTATTTCCTTAGGAATTAATATTAAAGTCTTCTGATTCTGATTGTTTCAGGATGACCTGCCATTATCCAATCACACATCTGCTTACCTGTATCTTTTGCTCGTTTCTCCTCCTCTTCTTTTCTCTTTTTTCTAAACTGAGCACCTGATGGCTTTGAACTTTTCTTGTCCATCTTCCATTGGTTTTCATTTTGCACTCCAGTATGAACACAAGGATCGCCACAACATGACCTAATAGACCTACACCTTAGTTCACAGATTCACTTTGTCTAGGGTTTATTTCTGGGATTTCGCACAACCCAGGATTCAAATCATGAATACATAATGGGCTTGGATTTACATCATTATGAATGAAATGTGCTCTATTTGGAAGCAGCAGGGCCCCCCTCCGCTTTCGACGGGTTGTATGTGAGACTCTAAATCATCAAACTGTAAATTATAAATTTTAAATTGTTATTCATCCCTTTACCCCTGGTCCTAAAGTGTATATTTATTTTCTTACTCTTCTTATATTTATAGTTTGTTTACTTGCACTGCTGTAACTGGAGCCTCGTCGTCTCGTCTCTCTATATACTGGACTGTATGTAGCGGAGATGACAATAAAGTTTACTTTGACTTCAGCAGCGAGCAGGCGCACCGAGGGCTCTCGCGCTCACTTTTCGCGTATAGAATTTCAAAAAAGCATCGGTGCAAATTATAAGTCTGTATTATAATGTCTGGTGTTTTCATGTTTGTTGTTTTTTTTATTTTTTTTTATTTTATTTTGCGAGCTCCAGCCAGCCAGAGAATCCCCCGCCGCCCCGCCCTCTCCTCCCTGTGCCACAAGCAGCAGGCGCACCTCGCAAACGGAGGGCGCCCTTACTCCCAGCAAATGGCCGACAGAAAGCCGATCGGTGCCTATGCCATTCCCAATATGCACTGGCTGAAATCGGGGCAGCATGAGTACGAGGGGGCAACCGCCCATGTCGCCCATATCAAAAACCACTACTGCTACCTGGCCCCCTGGCAAAACTTTGCTAGACCCGCCCCTGCACAGTTACCAGCTGTCAGCTACGTAAAAAGTGATCCTGGTGTTATTTGTCTCTCAGAAACAGTTCATAACTTCCCTTCAACTCGTTCATGTCACCTAAAAGGTAAAACTGTTTCTCCATCACCTGTTCAGCTCTGATGATTCAGTAAGGACATCTCCTGGTTTCATCTTCATGTTTCCCTCTCACCAGATAGCCAAACCAATATCATGACCAGCAGTTTTACAGCTGTGGCTCCAGCAAACATCAGCTGATACTAGAAATTAACATTAAATAAATTCAACAGCTGATCAGCTTAAACGTGCTGCTGTTGTTTAGCGCGACATTCACTGGTTTCCTCTTTCTGGCGCAAAGTGGGCGATAAACAAGAGAGACGGGACGTCAGAAACACTGATCAGCTGATCATTGATCAGTTTCATGATTGAAGTAGCAACAGGAGAGGGAGGGGAAGAGAATGAGAGAAGAAGATGCCGCTGACAGCGTAAAGACACAGAATAACTCCAGCTTTGGGTCTTTTTTTTAATTCTAGCTGAAGTAGGGGACAAACTGTGTTCCTTTTCAGCTCAATACGAAACACGTAATATTTTCTCTGAATACGAGACAATTCCATTTTTACAGGACGGTTGGCAACTCTACTAACTAACCTTTTGAATAAAATAAAGTTCACTATTAGTAACATCATAGCACCCACCCAGCTGTATAGACACTAGCTAGTATGCAGTTATTGTAACTGACTGTAAAAAGTCAGTCAATTTATTTGACCTTTGACCCAGATAGACTGCAGGGGATAACTTCTCACCTGAAGTTCAGTTCACCGAATACCGGCGGCTGCCTAGGATCTCTCCTCCTCCGGCTCACCTTTCCCTCATCCACCTGCTGGCCTCCACAACTTGCTGATTGTGCAGCAGATTCCAGGAGGAAGAAGTTGCTAATTTCATTGCTATTTTTCCCAATTTACTGCAAAGCTTTAGGGCAGACAGAAACAAAATAAAAGGAAGAATAAAAGGAGTGCATTTTCAACAGTATGTTTCAGTTTTTCTGCAGGACAAAGAAATTCTGCTGTGGGCTTACATTTTAAGAAATGGAAGTGCAAAACTAGAGATAAAGTTCTTGTTGCCCTAACAGTCCTGTAATAATAAAACTAAGTTTTTGCTTATTTTACATTTTATTTATTTAGTATTTTTCTGTGAACTATCACAAATTATTTAAATTATTTCAATGTTTTATTTTGGTGTAGTATGAATGGCAATGTCAGGAGGAAAAACTGTGAAATTTCTGAAGAAGATTTTCAGAAATTTTCTGACTTTTGAGATTTTGGACTTTTCTACAGTGAAAAATCCAAATAATGCTTTAGCTGCTACTGCTGGAGACTGAGCCAATATTTTACTTCATTACAAAATTCACACTGAACTGACTGGCCAGGTTTATAGAAATATATATGTGAGACCTGGAGTCATCATGACTTTGATTTGCATGGCATGTGGGTTCTGTGTGTTGGGGAATCATAATTGGCAAGAATGTAGTTCTGCAGGAATCTATTGAGAGCAGCTTGAATACCTTTCTGCCTCACTCTCTTTGTTTTTTTCTCTCCCGTGCCTCTCTTTCAATATTCTGTCCACACATGTGTTTGTTTCTATTTTTTTAACATCCTGGTTTTTCTAGCTTCTTCCGTCTTTCTGGTTGTGCTTGATGTGAGATTCTGCCAGAGCATCAAAAGAAACCCGATTATTAACGAATGCTAATAAGGTCTCTCCATAGGTAGGGGGGATCATTCATGATTCTCAGTGCTGTAAACACCTTGTCAAAGAGCTGAGATGAGGGTGACTATTTCAAAGAGCTAGCAGCTTTACTGATCTCTTTAAGGAAAGTGAATCAGTTTCTGAGAAAGTCAATGACCTATAAGAGGCAGATGTCACAGCCAGACCCTACATTGTTTAGGCCGACCCCGTTTCAGCTACGATGGTATTTGTCCATCAACATCTCCTTTGAGCTTCCAGCTTCCTTCCAGTACCCAGTGTGTCAAATTTTGCGATTAACTGTGATTGCTCAAGTCACTAAAGGAAGCTCAACATTTAAGTATTTTATTTTATTTCAGTGCACTGATAAGAGCAGCTGTATTTTCCTACTGCCTTCAATAGCAGCTGTTTACCAAATTAATACAAAATGCGACATTTTTAAAGTAAGATTACTTTGCAAGAAATATCTGAAATATACACAATAAAATACAAAGTCATGTGTTCTTGAAGCCATCTGTATCTTTATTTTTCCTCAGAATTGTTTGTGTTCTTTGACACACAGAGGACAAATAAACCAGGTACGACAGGTATGTGAACAAACCAGGCAGACTTTGTGAACCAATCCTTTTGCCACATCATTTGTACACAATGTCTCTTTCCCTTATCATCATAGTATGACTCACCAACTTTATCCCTCTGTAGTTATTTCAACTTTTTCTTTTTCTTTCTTTCTTTCTTTCTTTCTTTCTTTCTTTCTTTCTTTCTTTCTTTCTTTCTTTCTTTCTTTCTTTCTGTTTTCATTCAAAGTTTCATATATTAATGTCAGTCTTCCACCACCGGTTGTATGTAAGCTACATAACTTCACAGCATTTGTATCATGCCACACATCACAGATCTTTATAAGGTGAAACTGGAGCAAAAGATTTGGATGACAGCAAGTTTTGGTTGCCAAATACATACCACTCTTGCAATGTAACAGTTTGTTCATGTGAAGTAGTTTTCATTTTCCAGGTTGTGAGCCCTCAGGAACAATGATGTGTGCAAACATACGCTGAAATTTTGACCTCACATTTCTAACCTTTCTTCACTGTGCATTTTATGTTAATGACTAGCATCACAAATACAAATGGCAAAAAGCTATTTGTTGATAATCAGGGATAATTAATAATTTACACATGCATTTAATTCCAGAAAATGCAACATTTTTGGCTAAGGAGTTTTCAGCAACCCTTTATCACTTTAACTAGAAAACAAAGGAAAGGGTTCACCAGGTACAAGTCTGATGCAAACAAGGAATGACAGGAACTCTAGAGACCTTAAAAAATAACAACTCACACAAAATCAGACATAACCTGCACTTCCTGATCCTATTGAAGAAATACTGCACATACCAATGTTATATGTGTCATAAATTTCAAACGGATACAGAGAGTGCATACGTTTTGAAAATATGCCTATTTTTTCATGAATTTAATTGCATTTACTAGGTTTTTGTGAGAGAAATAGTTTTGTTTGGGTTTCTTGTTTATGCAAAAAAAGTAGGTAAGTGTTTTGACTAATACTTATCAAAAAGATAACTGTGTTAGAAAATAGAATAAATTAATGTATTTGACATCAGTAAGGACAAATATTAGTCAAAATTTGTCAGAATCCTCATTCATTTAAGAAACACTAGGACCTTTATGCTTTTGAAACTTTATATTGCTAAAGTGTTTAAAACCTGAACTTGTGAGCTTGACTAAAACAAAAGAATCTTAAGTATAAACTATAGGCAACTGACAATGTGTGAGAAAATAGGTTACATATAGTACTAAATTTAGGAGCAAGATTATAAAGAACTACAGCAAAAGCTTCCAGTTTTCTCAGAGACTATCTGCCACTCTCTAGTGGCCAATTAATGAAACCACTAGAATATTCTTAAGTAAACTGTTCACATTTTATAAAACTCTGCACCCAGACTCTGCCTTTGATGTGTGGTTCACTTGCCAGTCATTTCTCACAGCATTGCTTTACAGCAAAAAGGGCCTTAGCTCAAATCTGCCAGAGTTTTCATGGTGTTAGAGGAGACTGTCATTTGGCTTGTCAAACTTCAAACACATGCAGTGAAAAAGTGAAAAAAGTAAAGAATAAAAAAATAGCTATTAACTTTCGATGATGTTAAAAGTAAGACAACCCTTTAACATCTGAATGGAAATGTGTAGATTCTTTATTGACACAAATTTTGTGGACTGATGGCTGACTTGATCTTTATTTAAATCTCATCAACAGTTTGAAATAATACAATATGAGAAGCTAAATGTTCTTTTCAGCATCTCCAACTATTACCAAATGTCTCCATCAGGTGGCAGTGTTGAGCCAGAACACCTGACGTTTCTAAGCGCAAAGCAGTGGACTGAGAAGACTGCATACAGAACAGTCTTGTTATTTGCAGACTATGTAGATGCACGGAGCTCCCACAGCCACTAGGGGGGCCCCACGCTGCAATCTCAGCCACAACATACAGCACCGTGCAAAAGTCTTGAGCCACCTCTGAATTCTTTATATTTTTCTTGCAAGGAGCCAGACCTTTCAGAAAGTCTTGAGTAATAGCTCTCCAGGCTTTCTGAAGATCTTTCAAAGTTTTTCTTTGGATAATGTCTGATTTTTCACTCATTTTCAGTCCAACCAATTTACCTGACCATCAAATTGTTGTCCGTATATTCGTGGAGATCAAGATAGAGGTACAACAATGAGTGTCTGCATCATGCAAACTCTGCTTTGATCTAAAAAAAACAAAAACAAACCTGCATCTTCCATGTATGCGTGCACATTATTTGCTACACGTCTTTCTCCTTCAGTGGGAGACTGCGGCACCCACGGTGTGGGACGGAGAGATTTCGCAGGTCTTTCCTCCCCACTGCTGTCAGACTCCACAACAAAGACTTTAACTGAACAAACACACACATCCACACATGTGCAATAACACTAAGTGCAATAATCTTTTCTGGCATCGTTGTATTTTTACTCAGTTGTATATAGCATTCGTATTCTATTTTTATCTTATTGTATATTTTTATTCTATTTTATTCTACTGTATATAGTATTTTATTTTATTCTATTCTGTACAGTTGTGTACTGTATTTATTCTTATTGTATTCTAATTTTTGCGTCATAACTTTTGCACTGTCCACTTCCTGCTGTGACAAAACAAATTTCCCACGTGTGGGACTAATAAAGGTTATCTTATCTTATCTTCTTTCTTACCTATCAAATTATAATGAAATTAGGGGTTAAACTTAAAAAAAAGAAAAGAAAACTAGTAACACCCAGGCTCATTAATATTAATTTTATTTTGCAGTCTTTTAACGACATTAAACATTTTCATGTATTCAGCTGAGAATAGTGGGAATATTAATGTGAACATGGAGGCAAAATAGAATAGAAAACATATGCATAAATATATGTCTTTTTAAAAAGACATATAGAAAAAGGGTACGCGCATAAAAATAAATAAAGGTGGCAATTTTATCTTTTAATTTTATTTCTATTTCCACTTGAATAAAAAAAAATTTTTTCTCTCCAAAACAAATGCAACTTCATAAAAAAAAACATTTCCAGATTTTGTGTGTACTCGTGTCTTAATTTGAAATCTTACCAGTCAAGACATGCTGATATTCCTGTATTTGAATTAAAGATATTTTTGACCCTAAATCCATAAATCCACGCAAAACCGAGCGGAAGTTTAGCTTTCCTGACAGGAAGTTGTCAGCAGTGTTATTGTTGCTAGTGGGGACTGTTGTGTTGTGAAAATGGCGACATCTCGTCGCTCCTCTCAGCAGCAGCAGCAGCAGCCGCCAAACTCCCTCCTGTCCTCCCCGCCCCGTTGCTCCTCTCACCCTGTCACCCCGTCCAGCTCTCTGCTAGCATCCATTGATGATGCCAGCTCCCTTCCCCACGGAGCCGCGATGGAGAACACCGGTGACGGTGAGGTAACACCAGCCTCTCCCACCACAACCTCCCCTGCTTTGGCCCTCACTACCAGTAGCAGCAGCAGCAGCACCAGCAGCAGCACCAGCAGCAGCAGCACCACTAGCAGCAGTGCTAGCTCCCCGACCACCACCGAAGGTAGCGGCACCAGTCCCGGTTCTACGCCCGACTCGAGCAGCGGGAACCCGGGAAGCAGCGGTGCAAACGGTTCTTTCAGGGAGTTGTTTGAAGCCTGCAGAAATGGTGATGTTTCCAGGGTGAAGAAACTCGTGGATGCGGTGAATGTGAACGCCAAAGACATGGCTGGACGCAAATCGACACCCCTGCATTTTGCTGCAGGTAAAGACAACGAAAACCACTTTTTTTCCTTTTAATTGAATCAGGCTTCTTTACAGGCTGTCTAGCTGTAAGGTGCGTTTAAGGTGTGGGAGTGACCAGGAAGAAACTAATATTAAAATCCACGAGTGAGAAGCAAGCGCATGCTTTAGCAGTAGATTACTCATCAAGTTTTTAAGGAGCAAAGATCTGACATACACTTCTAAAGAAGAAACGAAACACTCAGCTAATGTCCGAAACATTAAAATTAAATATCTAATATTTAATTTTTAGTCAAAACCACTTTTCAGCCTCATTAAACCATAAAACCAGCTCATGATCCATTAATTTGCTGCGCTCCTTAAATTAACGATCAATTTAGTCTGTAAAATTGGATTGCATTCCAGTATAATGTAACAGTGTTCACCATAACTTACCGCGGAGTACGTTTTGCTTAATGTAGAGCTGCCTCCGACTGCTTGTACTTTCCTACAGAGCAAACAGATAAACATCTTCCTGTGTTACTGCGTTGTTACACTACACCCAGTCACACCCAAAATGCCATTAATAATTGATTTCCAAAGGAGAAGCAAATTTTACGTGCCAAATGTGTGGAGAGAGGACACAAATTAAATAATGAGCGCATTAAATAACATCGTGGTTGAGTAATGGTGCGGTGTGTGTGTGTGTGTGTGTGGCATTTGTAGATAGAGGCATATGGTAATTTGCATTTTTAATATGTTAAATGTTTGCAAGCTGGCTTAAAAAGGGCATGTGACATTTAAATGGAAAACAGAAACAAATAATTGAAGAAACTAGAGTGATTTTATATCTAAAGACTCAGAAAGGTGCATGTACATTATTTACATGTTCCAGTAAAACAGAAAATATAAGGTTTAAGTGGTTGAGCAGATGTAATATAATCCACTGGTTGTCCAGCTGTGTTGGACGTTTAAATCTTCTAACTTACCTTTTGTGCAGTGCATGTGTGGAAATCATTTATATATGCATTGACATTAAAGTCTGCAGCAGGTAAACAATCATCACTGTGACAGAACATCGACCTTAGTTTAGCTTCATTTAATGAACGCCTCTGTCACAATGGACTGTTCGTTTTTCCTTGAGGAAGAAGAGCATGAATGCTTTTTCTAAAAATGCTTTTGGCAGGCCAGAAAGAAAAAAGAAAAACATGCACAGCTGTTTTACATCACAAGCCTTTCTAATCCTCAGTAGCCTGAGCCAAATTAACAGATTCTCTTGAGTTACAAAGTGAGTTTGAGACAAAACTGGAATGTAAATAAAAAAAAATAATAATTAAATGACTTATTTATTGTAGATGAACATGAAAAATTTACGTGATTAAACAGTAAAACTAAGTCCAGACCTGCCAGACAAGGCTGTTGCAGTAACTTGTTTTTAGTGCTCTGGCTTCATAGTTGATCTTCTGCTTTTATTTTCAGCACTTGTCTCCCTTTCTGCCTCTCTTTTAGGTTTTGGGCGGAAAGATGTGGTGGACCATCTGCTTCAGACGGGTGCTAATGTGCATGCACGAGATGACGGAGGTCTCATCCCGCTGCACAACGCCTGCTCATTTGGTCACTCTGAGGTGAGGCTTCATACCATGTTAATGTACTCATCAGAAGACTTCTGTCATGTTTGCATTCAGGAGGGTTTACCTTGTAGTGACGTAAGTAGATGCTTCCTAGATGAGTTTTAAACACCACACTCTCTTCTTCACCTCACAAGAGAAGTGTAGAAGAGAGGACTGCCAGGGTGGAGTGGGTGGAGATGAGTGTCAGGGGTGATTTGTGACAGAACGATGGCAGCAAGAGTGAAAGGGAGGGTTTACAAGATGGTGGTGAGTGCTGCTATGATGTGTGGTTTGTAGATTGCAGCACTGAGGGAAAGACAGAAGCATTTGTTGAGGCAGAGATGAAGATGCTAAGATTTTACTGACCGAAATTGATCATACAGGATGTCAAGGCGCTCTTTTGTACAACAAATTATGAAATGGATTTTAATTGAAAAATGATTGTACAAGAAGGACATCCATCTATCTTCTTCCGCTGGAGGCTATCCCAGCTGTCTTAGGTTAAGCGACAGTGTACACCCTGGACGGGTCAGAGAGTCAAGTTCTGCTTGGTTCAGCAGTGCTCTCCCCTCGATGCTCTCCACAACCAGAATTCCACCTGGTTCTTCATCCATCTAAACTTCATAGATAGGTCAGCTGACATATAATAGGTAGGTATTGGTTAATTGGCTGAGTCACGCCCAAGTAAATGCCGGACTAGATCATTACTGATCAGGAGGAGGGGGGGTGACACAACCCCCATATGTCTGAAAATGACACATGCATGAAATGCATAAGGAGGATGCTATAAATATACACACAGGTTTAAAAAAAAGGGGGGGGGGTCTTTAATGGTAAAACCACATTTGTTAACAGATCATTATTTATGTCTCTAAAATGTAAAATATCTAAAATTTAGACTTAAATTGTAGACTTAAGATGAGATGTCTAAATCGTTACTTCTTTGGCTAAAATAATAAGATTAATTAAATAAACATTACTCATGTGAGAGTAATTTAACTGGTAAAAAAAGGTGTAGTTCATAAAAACTCACTGATAGAAGAATCCTCATTCATACCTCTGGGGTGCAGACTCTTAAAACGGAATATCCAAGATGCTTCTCTTTTTTTCCGGATAAAATTTATATTGCCACCTCTTTTTTTCTGTTTCCTGTCTTGTATTTAAGCAATTTTTACAATGTTTTACTATGACCCTGATGAAGGCCACAAGCCGAAACGCGTTGGTCAATTATTAAAGTTGTTCATCTTCCCTCAAGTGTTGCTGGAGTTCCTGCTTTGTGAATTCTTTTATCCTCTCCATGCACCTTGGAAGCAGGTGAAGTTGTGCCAGAAAATTTTTTTTTGCTGCGATTTATCTTCATCCATCTAGCCATGCCTGACATTCATTCAAGTTTTTAATCCAACTTTAACTGGATTTATATCGAGTCACACACAAAGTTTTTTATATGTCGCCAAAGAAGAAGTTAAAATGAGCTCCTAATGAAGGTTCCAGCTATACAGATTACACTGAGCATATCTGGAAAATGACTCTCATTCCCCCATTCTTATTCTGCTCATGAGTGAGCATGCAGATGTTTCAGATTATCTCTGACAGATGTGCTAATCCTTTTTGTCTTCCTGGCTTTTTACTACAGTAATCAATCCAGCATTCACGGTTTCAAATGTTAGAGAGCTTTTGGAGCTTTGTTGGAGAGCACAGAAAATTGGAGCAGTAATGCAAATGTATTATCACAGCAGCGGTTAACATTTTGATGACAGATACTTGGAAACTAAAATTGATCACTCACACACAGCTAAAACATTGAAAGTGGACAACTGCCTTGTTTTTTTTAAATCAATTTATCTGTGTCTGGATTATGGCGGGGCGATATGGCCAAAAATATTTATCATGATATATATTTGAAAAGTTGCGATAATGATATAACTGACGGTATAACTGACGCAAGACAAAACTCCACAACTTTATTAGTGCAAAAAAACCAAACAAAAAACAAACCCCATCAATGTATTTTCACTTAAACAAGCAGCTGTTTTTTTTATGTGCATTAAAGCTAATTCCTTGCTGACAGTTTAACCAAAAGGCATTTCCAGTGGAAATTGGCCGACATATCCTCAGCATAACCATGTATAATATTCACAAAACTTAAAAAGAGGTTATACACACACTGTTAGAGAGTTATCTCTGGGATGCTGGGATGATAGCTCCCTCAGGACTTAAACTCCGGTCAGAGAGTGGGGCACAGAGAGTGATGTCCGGATATACTTTAATGGAAGTTAATAGCAGCTCAACAGTACAGCAGTAGGCATACTTAACGAATGTGGGAGGGGTGGACAGACGTGTGGTTCTGAATAACAAGAAACAAGGAGAAACAATTTTCACATATAAATATAACACTCATCACTTCCCAACATCATGCCAATATAATGAACTGTAACACAAATAATCAGCTGAATGCTCTGACATAAGAAAGTCCCACAATCCCATTTGAACAGGCAGGAAACAAGAATACCTACATATCTCAGACAACAGAAATGACCTAATGCCCCCAAATTAGGAAAGGTCGCAATTACATGGTCTTCAGTGCCCTCTAGTGGCTAAATAACACAACCGCGGTACACAGATCCAACCCGCAACAAATGCTACGGTGGTAAGTCACATGCCTCTACCAATCTCGATAAATCTCCTAGCATAAACCCCCTGTAATCAATGTCAAAGTACAACCCGTGCTATAAGTGGAAATAGACTCGTAGAACTGGAGGGATTTTGACTCACATTTGCACAGGAACGCACACCGCTGGAGATCGCTATTCCCCCACACTCACGGAGAAAAACATGGCTAGTGCTCCTCGGACTCGTGATACGGCAGGAGCGTCGTAAAAGCATGTGACGTCATCACCGCAGCAAACAGTAAGAACAAAGTGGAACTTATCGACAGAAATTAACACTGCACTTATAGCGATGCAATTGAAATATAAGGAGACTTTCGGACACACACAATGCGGTAATATTATGTTGAAGCACAGCACGTATCACTCCGCGAGGCTCCTGCCTACAATAGCCATAATTCTCCGACAACCCATCAAGCGGTGCAGCTTTGTACTAAAACATTTTTTGACAGATTTTCGAGCGCCGTGTACGACATAAACTCGGTTCGAGGTCAGCACAACCAGAATTCATACATAAGGCACACGGGATTATAAGGGGCACTGTCGATTGTTCAGAAAACCAAAGGAATGATTTTAAGTGTGCCGTATTTTCCGAAAAACGGTAATAACGACGGCCCGCTAGCATGCGCTACCAGAAATTGTGCTTTGTTGTGTATCTGACATATAAAAGCCAAAACCAGTTCCACAGCACTGAAGTTGGAGCATTTTTACAAATCAATTCTGGTTCATTTGTTTCATTCAACAATCCGCTTTCGCCCTCCTCATTCTCTGTCGCCGCCATGCTTTTTCCGCCATGTGCGTATGAAAACAAAGGCACTGCGCATGCGCGTTTTGCCCATATTCTACTGGTATTACCGTGAACGGTATGATTATGGCTCAGCCCTAGTCTGGATCATGATGGCAGTCCAGACTTTCCTCTCTCAGCTGGGAAAGGGAGAGAGTGGACGCTGAGGTGTTCCCAAGTTGCCTCACGGGAATTGTCTCTTCACTGTGTCCTGCTTCTGTCCTGGGGTCTCCTCCCAGTTGGACATGGCCAAAACACCCCACCTAGGAGGTATCCCAGGTAGTATGCCTGAACAACCTTGACTAGTTGTTTTCAGTGTGAAAGAGTCATAGCTCCAGAATGACTAAGCTCCGACTAAGCAACTTTCTGTAAGGGAGAGCCTAGACACCCTTGGGAAGCTGATTTCCATGGCTTGTATCTGCAGTCTTATTCTTTCGGTCATATCCACTGCTTGTAACCATAGGTGAGGATAGGGACGTGAATTAACTAGTAAATCAGCAGTTCCACTTCCACGCTCACCTCTCTCATTACCACAGCTGACCGTTACAGCATCTGAATGACCTCAGAGTTCACTCTGTCAGTCTCCCACTCCCTTCTTGCTTTGCTTGCCTTTGGATTGAGTGGTGGTCAGAGGTGGAGGCCTTGGCATTCCTATCTTTTATTGTTTTTTTTTAAAGTGTAGCAAGTAGCAATTATAAAAAAAGATTGATGTAGCCTCTGTGACATCACCTACTGATTTATGAAATCTTTCGAAACGTAATTATCTGGCTGTTTAAAAAATCAGAGAGCGAGAGGGTTAATGATAGCTGCGGCTAGATTGCAGATTAGCAACATGCAAACATGCTTACTTCTGCTAAAAAATGTGGATATGTAGAACTAGAATCTGAGCGATTACTTTAGGCCATTAGAGGAGCTGCAGTCTTGGACCATCTATTTGTCTTCATTGTTCAGCATTCTGGGTGAGGTTTTCCAGGCATGTCCCACCGGGAGGAGGCCCCGGGGCAGACCCAGGACAGGCTGGAGAGATTATATCTCTCGGCTGGCCTGGGAACGCCTTGGTATTCCCCCGGATAAGCTGGAGGAGGTGGCTGGGGAGAGGGAGGTCTGGGCCTCTTTGCTTAGGCTGCTGCCCCCGCGACCCGGCCTCGGATAAAACGGATGAAGATGGATGGATGGATGGATGGATGTTCAGCATTCTGCTTTGCACTGCTTGTCAGCAGTGCAAAGGTAAAGTGTTCTGTGGCCATTATGCTCGTATGGCAAAAGTGTGAACACATTCTCTCAATCTCTTTCAGTCCCACCTCTGTTGACACATCACATCCACTGCTGCAAGCCGCGCTTTGGTGACGTTTCGGTCAGTCGTGCGCTCCTCGATTTTTGTAACCTTGCGTGTTTTGCTGTTGCTGCAAAAGTGCTGTACAGCCAGATTAGGTGTGGTTGTGCGATGTTGTCACCAATACAACATTAACTTTAAGAGTATGTTGTTAGATTTTCACATTTGTTTTGCAGGAAAAAAACAACTCAAACTTCAAAGCAAAGCAGTTTGTAGTTTGACTGTTGCTCTGTCTGTGTCACACATGCAATTATTACATGTTATAAAGTAAAAAAAAAAAAAAGAACGATCTGAACACCCATATGCCACAACCTTTTTATCGTAGGTGGTGTCCTTGCTGCTGTGTCAGGGGGCTGACCCAAACGCTCGAGACAACTGGAACTACACTCCGCTGCACGAAGCCGCCATCAAGGGCAAGATAGACGTCTGCATAGGTGAGCACACAAAACACACATGGCAAAAATGCCAGGCCATGACCTGTACAAAGGGGTTTGCATTAATGACTCTCACTCAAAAAGTATGCATTGCACAGCAACCATCAGTACATTCAAAAATGTGTTTAGTGGCATTTGAAGGTCTCGGTATTGCTATTTTTCTTGTGTCTGTTGGCCCAGTAAGATTGAATTAACCGGTCGTGTGAACAGAAGCAAAACAGAAAACAGTCAGTGCTCGAACTGGTTGCCATAATAGTATTCTAGTTTGCTGCATTGCTCCTTTGGGTACAGTAAAAGCCAATGTTTATTTTTTACAGTCATTTAAATATATTTTCTCATCTTCGTTGATAATGCTTTGGGAAATTTTTTTTCCTAAAAATTAAAGTTTGAATTGAAGAGGTGTGTTTGTGCAGCAGCTCACAAGCTGGAGTTTGAAATGTGTAATCATTATATAGACATTATATTAGAAACTTTAACGACCCCAGCCCATGCTCTATACTGCTATGCTCTTATTTCCCAGTTAGCTTAAAGCAGCAACTAATCTGTAAACTGTGTTACTGCCTATTGTTAGTCCCCCACCCACCCCACCCCACACAGGGGACAAAAGGAGCATTGATTTTTTTTCGTCTTACTTGTGAGTTCACATTCCTGTTGAGATGGTGCAAAGCGATACTAAAGTGTTTGATCCCTTCAGTCCACAACGACCTCTGTTTGGCCGTCTCTGTCATCACGACTCGTTGTCTGCCTGTCAGCAGCAGAAAGGAAAGTACCTTTCAAGACGGTCTATACCGGGCTGACCGATAACAGCGACTTGCTGAGCAAAAATAGAGTCTGAGTAGGCTGCACGATGGTTTTGAAGAAAACAACATTGCATTTCTTTATTGATTCATTGATTTTTAGTTCCCTGCCCTTTTGTTGTGGGTAGGCAGAGTCTTAACTATGGTGAAACTTGCAGGTTCTAGCCTCACGGGTGCTTGTAATCATTTATTATGGATGCTCTCGCAGCATATCTGCACCGGGAGATTTGTGTGATTTAACCAGCTGTGTGTAGAGATTACATGTAACCAAGTGTCACAGACAGTCTTAAACAAAAATAAAAAAGCCAACTTGTATCCTGGGGTAACGTTTGTCTCACACGCATCTCAGATGAAATTGAGTTGCAGCCATTCCATGAGACAGGTGAGCGATGGATTCCAAAAAGGCTTTCTGGGTGGATTTACAAATAAAGATTCAATTCCACAGAAAAATAGACGAGCTGTGTTACTGATCCCCGAGGAAAATCAGAGGTAAACACGATTGGCCACAAACATGAAAACAATCTGAGCTGTAATCTTTATGATGTTTGTGGAAAAGTATTGCTCAGGATGAGGACTAAGAACAAATGACTGCATGAACACTCAGTGACACCTCGCCTGGAGTGCTGAGAGCAACAAGGAGGAAAAGTTGTGCCAGTCTTTTTTCTTTTTTTCATAGTTTCTGCAGGATGCCAGGGCTCTGAGAGACTGCATAGCAGCAATGGGCTTTGTGGTGCTGTGATGATCCCTGAGAACCAACTTCACTCTGCTCTCAGAGGTTTTATCGATTTATCAATAATTATGAATGAGACTGAAATTGAGGTAAAAAGGGTTAAATCTGCTGTTGACTTTCTCTTCACTCAGTCATGTTTAGTGTTGGTTTTCAGTCTAAGCAGTGCTTGATTTTAAAACTTTCTGAAAAACTTTAGAAATGAGATGAATTCAAAAACTTCAAGCTGAATCATACCAGGAAATAAAGACTTCACATTTCCAGGTTCAGTTTGGCATCCTGCAGTCGGACTTTTAATGAATTTATGAACGACACACTTTGTGTTTTATTGTTTAATTATATTGACATGACATTTTAAGCACAGCATCAGTTGCAAGTGAAATTCTCTGTGGTAGCTCTTTATAGCAGCTGGCTTTGTTTTACAATGGCTCATTTAAGGTCTTTACAGAGCCGCACTGATGTATTGGCTAATATTTGCTATTTGTTGATGAATTAATACGTGCATTTATAACAGCCAAAAGATTCTTTGTCGGTGTTGCATCTTTGTAACAGCTGGTTTAGGGTTTCTGTAACAGCCAGTTTTGAGTGTCCACAGCACCCGGTTTAGGGTTCCCCAACATCCGCTTTAGGGTCTGTACAACAGTTTGTTTAGACTGTTTGATTTAAGGTCCTAAAACAGCTGACAGTACCAGCTGTGTGACCCTCTCTTTTTCAGTGACTGTCTTATAACCTTGACCTCCTCCCACGTTGCTTTTTAGAGATGCGTTTAAGTGCCGTCTTTACTACACAATTTTTTGTTTGTCCCCGTACTGTACTTAATCAAATTTGACGTTGTTTGCATTCGATCAAATATTGCAGTGAGAGTAGCTGTAGGGCAGGGGTCTGCAACCTTTAAGACCCAAAGAGCCATTTGGACCCGCTTTCCATGCAAAAGAAAACACTGGGAGCCGCAAATAGTTTTTCACATCTAAAATGAAGATAACACTGTATATATTGTTTTTTACCTTTATGCTTTGTGTGAACAACTAAGGTGTGTTGCTTATGAAATCCATGAAGTGCTACAGAGAAAATTACATTTTATTTATGTAATTAGCACATTTTGAACTCTTAAAGAAATATAACAAAAGGAAAGACACCCAGCTGAACTAAAATGATCCAGCAAACATAAACTGTTGTGAGCTGCCACCCTTATGTCGCCTTTGGGCTTTTGGAGCCTTGACATGACTTTTAAAAAATAATTCGGAAAAAAAGCACTATGCTGCTAAAAAATGAAAAATAGATATTTGCAAACTTCTGCCTAAATATGTATTTTACCTGGTTAATGTGTATGGCGGGGCGTGGTCTGCAGCACTGCTGCAGGGGAGGAGGACGCACCTGAGCGGCACCTGCAATCACGCCTCGCCGCCTTAACGTCTGTGCCGTCTATACTGTTGTTGGTATGTGTCAGGCTGTGAGCTGAAAAGCTACCGTACAGCAACCGTGTGTGAAAAGTGGTCAATAAAGAGATGCTGAAAAGTAGAGCTGGGCGATAGAACGATAACGATATGTATCGCGATATAACTTTTACTCGATAGAGAAATTAAGCTATCCCGATAGACCTCGCCGCTCTTGTCCTCAAAGTCAGCCAATCCAAATTAAGTAGCGCAGAGCTGAACCAATCACAGCCGCAGCGTCACGTCGCGTGACTTGTTACGTACAGCACAAGTGCCAAGCCGCACGTGTGTTTGTTTGGGAAGCAGCCGGCGGTTATGGAGGAAATGAGTGTGCCGACTAGAAAAATCAACCGAGCGTGACCGAAGAGAAAACAGATGATGGTTCCAATGCCGGAGAGATTGTCGAACGGAAGAGCCAAAGAAGTTCCGTAGTGTGAAGGTATTTCGGCTATTTCAAGTCTGACAAAAAACAGAGTAGCGTGCACTGTAAATTGTGCTGAAAGCAAGTCTGGAAATACAATAAACTGGTGCATGCGTCACACTGTGCGCCACGTTATTGTTTCGGTGAAATGAATTTCTACAATACTGTTAATTCTACTCTCTGCAGTGTTTAAATGCTTACATATACACACAGTTACTGTCGGTCCACACATACGACTCGGTTCTGCTTCTATGCCGCAGCTTTGTTTACTTTTTCCCACCGAGGCTTCTAGACTTCTGATTGGCCAACATTTCTGCACGGTTAGGAATCGAGCGCCACCTGCTGCTTTGGCATGTTCATAGCAGCGTTTTCCTTCATTTCTGCCTTTATGTGTGGACGGGATTATTTTTTAAAACGAAAACGGAAAATCTCCGTTTTCAAAAATACCCGTGTACGTGTGGACGTAGCCTCAGTCTCTGACTGGAAGCGCTAATTCGTCATTCGGCTTTTGTCAGACTAAAGTAACTGTTAAAACTGTTTGAAAAGCTAAGCTATACAACAAGGAGAGATTGAGAATTTCCTTTTAGTTCTCAGTTTATTTGATATTGACAAAAGTTAGTCAGTTTTGTCTGTTCTTCTGTAACACAAACTAAGATTTATTTTTAGAATTAATATTTTGTTTCTAAGTGGAATTGACAATTTAGTCTGTTTCGTTTGTTCTATTTTGAAACTTAGACGCTTTAGCGGCTGCCTTTTGTGTAGTTTGCAATATTTGCCTTTATTTATCTGAAAAAGTCTCATGTTCCTTAAGTACATCTACCCTGTTGAACTTATTATGGGAAATAAATATTTAAATAAAAACAAGCTGCTGATTATTTCACATTTTACTTGTGAGCAACGGCACATTTAAATCTTACAAATATAGTTATTTGGCTTATATCGTGATAGATATCGTGATCGCCTGAAATGAAAAAAAAAAACATATCGTGATATGAAAAAATCTCATATCGCCCAGCTCTACTGAAAAGCATGTTCACGCAAACATCGTCGGGTCTGCCGTGATATGTTTACAATGGGACTTCTGCTCCTGAACCTCTGCGCACAGCGTCTGCAAATCGGGGCTGTACAAGTCACTTTCATCTTTACGCAGGACTGTAAGCTGTCGTCTGTGAGGCGTGAGCGGTGTTTGTTTTTAACAAAGTTCATGGTGGAGCTGCCGACATAATGTGGATCCGAAGATCCATAACTGGCCTACCTGGGGTTGAAAGTCTCGATAAATGCACGGCGTTTCGCCCGGTACACCGGCTTCCGCAAGTGTGACGCTTATTTTGAGCGATGAAAAAATAATAAAATATAATTTTATTTTTATATTTCAAAATTACAATAATCTTCCAATTTAGAATTACAAGTTAAAAAAAAGAACTAACATAAATAAAATACACTTCAGCTAAATACTTCTAATTTATTTTCCCAAACTGCGTGGAGCCGCACTATAAGGACTAAAGAGCCGCAGGTTGCCGACTCCTGCTGTAGTAGATGGAGCTAAACAGAGAATATTTTGTAATATGCTATTCAAGCAAAATGCAAATATGTTTTTTTTTTAAGCAATATGTTATTTGAATTTGATTGAACATGCCATTTGCTCATTTGCAACAGCAACTGAAACTTGCAGCCTAATATGAAAAGTTTGGCACACTTGCTATACCAATAATCACTTCTCAGATTTTATTCTTCAGGGTGAAACGATAGATTTATAAAGTTTGTACAGTCAGAGTTTTCTGACTCTGACATAGTGTATATATACAAGAAAACCTCATGAAGCAAGTAAGCAAGCTTTTAAGACAGCAGTTGGAAAATGTTTACAGGCTAAATCTGTTTAGATCAGGCTTAATGCTATGCAGACTTTTTGGGGATTATTTCAAGGACACAAGCAGCCTTAGTTGTTTGTGTCCTTATACACTGTTATACAGTGCACCGAAAGGCGCTTTAATAAATATTAGTGCCTTCATTTTGAGAAAACACGGCCTAATAATTGTTTTGAACCAAGAACCTAATAAATATGTTGTTTGCTGCCAGTTCAGAAGGCAAATATTTCCAGGTCACATAATCAAGTGATGAGGTAATTTAAAAATCTGGCTGCCATCCTCAAAAGCATTTCTTTCTCTTGCCTTTGGCACAAAGGAAAAATGCAATCCGCATTTCCACTCACCATTGTCTCCTGGATGTGTGTGTCCCTGACTGCACAATTTGCAAAGCTGAATAGATTTTCTGCAAGATTTCATAGTAAGAATTCAAATTAAAATACAGATGATCTGATGTCTATTAATTTTAAATATATTTTTAAACAGTGCTTTCATAGATCTAATAAAGCTGCAAAGGTAATTTAGATTAAATTTTGTTATCAAAGCGACATAACCTTTGCTTCAAGCGCTTTTTACTCCATGTCTTTGAATAAAAACAATTATGCTCATTTCTAGCTCCACATTCTTGTTCCAAGACTCTAATCAAGTATGTTTTGAACAAGTCACAATTTTGAAATGACCTCTGTGTTCTGTACTTATCAAAGGTCTTCTTCCCCAAAAGTTCTCATTCGTTGCCCCTTGCCTGGCTTCCATAAACAGAACCCAGGGCTTTTATACTTTGGCACTGCATGAGATTACCGTATGAGGAAATATGTCCTGATCTGATGTCAGTTTTGGCACAGGACTTGAAAATATATTGTAAATCAAGAGAGATGCCTGAAGCCTGAGCTTTTAATTTACAGGGATTAGTTTTACATAAGCTTACCAAATGATTATGCACAGAGGTTCCTTTTTGAACTGTTACAAGTCAAGACCAGAGCATGTTTTTGGATAAACCCACCAGCCCACCACATGCAGTAAAACTGCATCTATATTGTCAGATGTGGACCAGAAAAGGGACAGAGAAGATTTGGTTTGCAGCACAAACTGCAAAGTTACAACCAAACCGAGGCATGTAAACAAAAATCACATGGTCTTGCTTTCTTGCTTGTTGGACAGCGTTTTAGTAGCCTGTCATCCTGCCAGGCTAAAGATTTAGCAGCTCTGATTTGACTGTAAATTCAGCTCAGCGTGATGGACGCTGTAAGTAAGAAGTAAGAAATTAATCTCTCATTACTCGACTTGCATATTTTCAGGTTCAAGGTTAAGAGAAAATCACATTGACATGAGGATATTTCAGATCCTGAGGCAGCCATGCTGAAGACGATAGCTTCCAGTGATTCCAATGACAGTTCCGTATGTGGATTATTTTTATTCTTTCCACTGCTTCTTTGTTCGCGAGGGGACGCCACGGCGGATGGAGCCGCATGTTTGATTTGGCACAGCTTTTTCTTACGCCTCATGCCCTTCCTGACGGAAATCTCCCAGGGATTTGTGTCTCTTCCCGGTCTCGAAATGGGACTTGTTCATGTGTTAGCTGAATGTGTTAACCACAACACCATGAGTATAAACCACTACAGGGCCATCCACCTCTGGGTGCTGCATTAATGAACCACAATGATCTATTTGATAAAAACAATGTGATTGTATCCATGCATGCATGGAGTTGTGAGGATCCTTATCCATGCATTTTATTTTATGGAATCCATGGAGCCTGATGGGTGGAGACAGCTTTTCTGGTTAAAATGTCTCTTAACCATCCAGCTAAGGCTGATGTCAATTTATTTTTCTATTATTTGAAGGTAATAGAAAATCATTTAGTTTAGGAAATGTCAAAAAAGTGAACGTTGCCGTCACAATTCCACTGAAGTGGCATCTTTAAAGAGACTGTTTTTTACTTTTATCTATTTGAACAATTCTTGTTTTTGAGAAAATAATTGGTATTTTTGTCTAGATAAATGACTTAGAAATTGCAGTTTATTATTTTTTTTTCTCCTCCCTCTTAATTAATATTTTCAGAACAACAGTCCTCACGTAATTTGGTGCTCCATGCATTTATTCAGATCATATTGTTCAACTTCCCAGTTATCACTGTGTGGCCCGCCGTGACGGAGCAGAAGAAAGACCTCCTTATCTTTACTGTATGATGTGCATTTTGAGCAGATAAAAGCAAAAGAGTTTCTTAAAGAAAGGCTTTCACTGTGAAGTGTTTCCAAGAGAACTCTGTGCAACAAAAGGCTGCTGGATTATAGCAAAACTCTGAATCATTAGATTAACTAATATTGACACCAAAATCATTAAACAGGACTGCTTCTTGGCTTTGGGTTAATCATGCATCGTATTTCTTGTTCGTCATCCGACTCCTTGGACCCAAAGGTTTTCAAACGGCTGAATTGGTTTGACCTTTCTGTTTTTGACTCAAGCTGTTTTGAACCTGCAAACAGCTTTGTAGGGGGCGAGACCTTTAGGGAGGGATGAAGGTGCCACACTTGAAGGGAACGGAGTACACTGGATTTATAGCACAAAATGGCATTACCCTATTATTGTCTTGGAAGCTAAATAGCACGTGTTTTAAGTAGAACCTCCCACTTGCATTACTTACATTTACACATCTTAAAACCACTTTAGTTGAGACGGGCTGAGAAGGAGATATCTCTGTGCTCATTTTTTGTAAAAGTTGTGTTACAGCACAACTACAGTGGGGCAAAAAAGTATTTAGTCAGCCACCGATTGTGCAAGTTCCCCCACCTAAAATGATGACAGAGGTCAGTAATTTGCACCAGAGGTACACTTCAACTGTGAGAGACAGAATGTGAAAAAAAAATCCATGAATCCACATGGTAGGATTTGTAAAGAATTTATTCGTAAATCAGGGTGGAAAATAAGTATTTGGTCAATAACAAAAATACAACTCAATACTTTGTAACATAACCTTTGTTGGCAATAACAGAGGTCAAACGTTTACTATAGGTCTTTACCAGGTTTGCACACACAGTAGCTGGTATTTTGGCCCATTCCTCCATGCAGATCTTCTCGAGAGCAGTGATGTTTTGGGGCTGTCGCCGAGCAACACGGACTTTCAACTCCCGCCACAGATTTTCTATGGGGTTGAGGTCTGGAGACTGGCTAGGCCACTCCAGGACTTTCAAATGCTTCTTACGGAGCCACTCCTTTGTTGCCCGGGCAGTGTGTTTTGGATCATTGTCATGTTGGAAGACCCAGCCTCGTTTCATCTTCAAAGTTCTCACTGATGGAAGGAGGTTTTGGCTCAAAATCTCACGATACATGGCCCCATTCATTCTGTCCTTAACACGGATCAGTCGTCCTGTCCCCTTGGCAGAAAAACAGCCCCATAGCATGATGTTTCCACCCCCATGCTTCACAGTAGGTATGGTGTTCTTGGGATGCAACTCAGTATTCTTCGTCCTCCAAACACGACGAGTTGAGTTTATACCAAAAAGTTCTACTTTGGTTTCATCTGACCACATGACATTCTCCCAATCCTCTGCTGTATCATCCATGTGCTCTCTGGCAAACTTCAGACGGGCCTGGACATGCACTGGCTTCAGCAGCGGAACACGTCTGGCACTGCGGGATTTGATTCCCTGCCGTTGTAGTGTGTTACTGATGGTGACCTTTGTTACTTTGGTCCCAGCTCTCTGCAGGTCATTCACCAGGTCCCCCCGTGTGGTTCTGGGATCTTTGCTCACCGTTCTCATGATCATTTTGACCCCACGGGATGAGATCTTGCGTGGAGCCCCAGATCGAGGGAGATTATCAGTGGTCTTGTATGTCTTCCATTTTCTGATGATTGCTCCCACAGTTGATTTTTTCACACCAAGCTGCTTGCCTATTGTAGATTCACTCTTCCCAGTCTGGTGCAGGTCTACAATACTTTTCCTGGTGTCCTTCGAAAGCTCTTTGGTCTTGGCCATGGCGGAGTTTGGAGTCTGACTGTTTGAGGCTGTGGACAGGTGTCTTTTATACAGATGATGAGTTCAAACAGGTGCCATTCATACAGGTAACAAGTGGGGGACAGAAAAGCGTCTTACAGAAGACGTTACAGGTCTGTGAGAGCCAGAGATTTTCCATGTTTGAGGTGACCAAATACTTATTTTCCACCCTAATTTACGAATAAATTCTTTACAAATCCTACCATGTGAATTCATGGATTTTTTTTTCACATTCTGTCTCTCACAGTTGAAGTGTACCTGTGGTGCAAATTACTGACCTCTGTCATCATTTTAAGTGGGGGAACTTGCACAATCAGTGGCTGACTAAATACTTTTTTGCCCCACTGTACGTCCTCTGGAGACTGAACTCAAAATTAGATGCTGACAGTTGTGAATGAATTACAAGCAGCACAGACTGTATTGCAAGATGCATGAGCATTTCAGGCTGTGAATGTGAGATTGCGTTGCTGTATGGTTGTGCATCAGACTGTCGTTTCTCTCTCTGGCAGAGTATGGGCACATCTTTATATTCTCACTGTTGGATTGGGATTGGCGCAGAGTTAAATCATGTTTTTTTTGTGGGGTGAGTGGGTGAATAAGGTCTGCGTCAGTGCCGGGGCCGAAAGAGAGAGAGAGAGCACGTGCACGTATGTACCAAGATGCCTGCTTCTCTCCTCTTCTTCTGTGTCGGCTGTAAGCTGGGTGGTTTCAAGTGTACACAAGTGTACAAAGGGCATGTGCGCTGGGAACTGCTCAACACTCACAATAGTGGGAAGTGTGGTGGAAAGGAAGTCGGTAAGAGTATTGACATTAGCACCCTCAAAAGGGCTCATTTAAAAAGCGCAAGCAGTTTGTTATTCAGCTCATACCTGATCGGTAGTCTCATGCCTCTAGCCTCACCTTGCTTTGTTCCTTTCCTTTCCTTTCCCCACATTTCCAGCTCTCTTGTTTTGTTTTGCTCTTCCTCCCCTCTTTTCGTCCTCTACCTCTCCCATCCACTCCAACTCTAAGCCCCCCCCCCCATCCCATGGTTCCCTCTCCTCGTCTCTCATGTCCCCTCCTCTCTTCGCCTCTCCTCTCTCATCTTGTTCTCCGCTGCATCGCTCAGTCAGTTGGAGAGGCAAGAGTCTCTCCACTCGCACTGCCTGCCCGCCTCGTCGCTGTTGCTGCTGCTGCCTCGATTAGCCGTAGCCTCTCTTCTCTTCCCTTTCATTTCATTTTTTAAACTTATATTCTCAGCTTAATCACAGCCTTCCCTTCCTCATTCTTGGAAGTGTGATGTGTTTTGCGGCCGGTCACGTAGCTGTTAAGTCCGCTGTTTCTCTCTGGCGGTGTGTTGTAGTGTAGCTTTTGCTTGCTTTTGTTGTGGCATGTCTGTTTACATCAGCAGCATGGGTCGCAGGGCAGGGGCAGCCAGGGGCAGCCGAGGGAGCAGCACTAGCAACAGAGGAGGAGCAGCTGGAGAAGGAGGAGAGAAATGTGAAACGGGACTGGCAGGAGCACTGCCAGGAGACACAACCGCGGGAGGTGGAACGGGAGGGATAGCTGAGGATCAAGTGGTAGAGAAAGGAGGAGGTCCAGGACGAGCAGTGTATGGAGAAGGATGTGGTTCAACAGTAGCAGCGGGAGGAGCAGGAGGTGGACTGGGAGGAAGTGTGTGTCGGGGAGTTTGTGTGTCAGTCCAGGAGCTTAGCTACTGTCTCTGTCTGCCCTGTTGTTGTACAGTGTTACTGCAGCATGGAGCCGACCCCAACATCCGCAACACGGACGGCAAGTCCGCCCTGGACCTGGCTGAACCCTCCGCCAAGGCCGTGCTCACAGGTCAGTTTCCTGTCTGTCCTTTAAACGCTGCGTACACTCAGAACAGCAAATATGTGTTTCTTTCTGTCACGGTGTGTGTTCTTGTGCAGGCTGCTTGTGTGTACTGCTCATAGTTTCTTGTGTGCCTTCCCAGCGCTCTTCTACTCCTGTCTTCACGCTAAGTGTGCCCACAACTTTCATTTCCTCTCTCTCTCCCAAGGTTTCAGGCAGCATCACCTTTTTTCTGCCTTATCTGTCACGCTCTCATTTTACAAGGCTGCGCTGCTCTTGTGTTCAGTGTGGACTGCACACCCATTGGTTACTACATCCCATTTTCTTTGTTTTGCTTCTCTCCAAGGCTGGAGTTTGTGGTTAGCGAGGTCGTGTCTCTGCTTTCCTTTTTGTTCTCTCTTTTTTATTTTCTTCGTTGAGTCTTTTTGGCTGAAGCTGCACTCATCGATCAGTCACTCAATAAACCATTGTTGAATTGTGTTGAATTTTTTTTTTTGCTCGCTTGCCTTTCTCTCTGTAGTCCTTTATTTTTCCTTCTTTCCTTGCCTTTATTCACAGAATTATATCATGAACAGCAGCAAATTGATAAGAACTTTGCACTGCAGGTCCACATGTATTAGCCGCTGCAACACCCTAATGTGTGCGAGGATAAGCATTGATCATCATTTCCTACACGGCTTGATGTGAGATTTAGATTTTTAGACTGAAATCACAAGGAACTAATAGCTAACATTCAAATCCTTTTGACTTTTCCCTTTTTTATGTATTAAATCATTTCCTTACGGTAAGGCAGTAGAAACAGGTTTTGACGTCCCCCAAGCAAAAGAAGGGGGAAAAAAAGCTTGCAGCGCATTAGTGACCAAAAAAACTTTGCTGTGAAACTCAAGCTAATTATTGGTTCTTTCATTGTTATAAGCTCATAAAAGCAGCAGGACTCATTACACCTATTCAGTGGTAGAGGAACCACTGGGACATAGTTACAGCTTTTTAATGAGGAGCTTTTGAAAAATATATATTTTTAATAAATAGTTAAAACCCCCTTTTTATTATTTTATCTCAATTTTTTTTTTTTTTTTTACATCTTTCCTTTCATTATCATCACTTCTTGGCATTGCATATGTGTTATTTTGACGATCAGAGCGCTTGTTTCACAGCGATCACTCAGATCGCAAAGGTTGAAAGACTGTGGGTTCGTATGGATCCGAATGTTTTGGTTCGCTGTAGTCTTTAGTAAGTAGACTTTTATATTCTCTTACTTTCGCTCTCTCTGGGTATTGATGTTGACTCTAAATCAGCACCCGCTTCTGTGTTTACGCTGAATTTCATCACCGTGCTGGTCCTCGCTGGTAAATGAGATGAACCTGGAGATACTACAGCGAGGAGCAGTGCGGTGTCAAAACAAGGCGCTCCACAGTATATTTGATAGAAAATGTTTACCGAACATTGCAGACTTAATTAAGTGTGCTTATACTTTATGTAATGACTTGAGGAGGCTAATAATGTAAACAACAAACCGACTGAGACCTGCTTCCAAATTGGGAGTATAGTAGTGCAGCTTACACTGCGTACTCGCACAGAAGCTCACAGGAAAAGGTTTTTTTTTTTTTTAAATGTTCTTCTCTGTGAACTCCTTTAATTAGAATAACAAGGATGTGAGTTGCTTAGAACAAGGGATGTCAAGCAAAGATCTTGCATGTGGTATTTACAAGCAACATGAATGTCGTTATTGTGTGGTTATACATGCTGATTTGGCCCGTTCGCCAGCACAGTCAGCAGTTGCAGCAGTGGCTGTGACACGGGGCTCATGAAGGTAATTAAGGCATTGCAGCTACTTCTGCCCAAAGTCATAACTCAGTCAAGTCTGAACACATTTTAATTTAATTTAATTTTTTTATGCTCAAGTGTGATTTACGCTTCCATGTGATAACTGGAAGAACTGCAAACAGAAACTGCTCAAAGTTAATTTGCCATATTGCCAGAGTTATCGCGATGCTTGCGTTTAATCAGCACCAATTGCCCATCATCAAATTCCTTTTTTATTGCATACACTGATTCAACTCACTGTTTGAGGACACTCGGTCTGCATCCAATGTATCGATGGAACAGGACAGTATTCCACCAAAATCAGAACATCTGTGCAAGGCAAAAACTGGAGCACGAACAAAAAACGCTGCACGCCTCCTGACAGAGCAACACCTGGAGCTGACAAAAAACTCAATGGAGAGCCACCTGAAATAGACGCAGAACAGTAATACCCATGATTTATTTTTAACTTACTTTCTCATTTTAACGTCACATAACTCTGTTCAATTTACAATCCAGTCGGCAAAGAAGTTGGTATGGTGAAGAAAATGTAAATCACAATAGAATGCAATGGTTTGCAAGTAATAATAGAAATTCTATATTTGTTTTAAATAAGAGTTCAAAGGCATTTTTACTTTCTTTAAATGAAACTGACATTCATATTTTGATTTTGATGCCAGCTATGCTTATCAAGAGTTGGGACAGGGGGATGTTTTCCACTGTGTTGCATCATCCCTTCTTTTAGCAACTGTAGTTATTTTGGAACTGAGGAGACCAATTACTGCAGTTTTAGAAGCAGACGTTTTTCACATAGATGTTTGTAATGGGATTTTAGCTGCATAACAGTCTAGACTCTCCCAGGTCATATCTTTAACATTTCATGACAGCCAAGTATTTACAATGGATAAGAAGTCTGGACTGTAGGTGGGCCTTTTTAATACAGAGCTATGCTTTGTAATGTGCGCAGAATTTGCTTTGGCACTGTCTTGCTGAAGAAAGGTCCTCACTAAAAAGATGTCTGGATGTAAGAAAACTGGTGTGCATTCTCTGACCACCTTGCACCCTTTTGCCTCCAGAACTGTGTGATTTCTTCATGGCGTAGATTCTGCAAAATGTTGGAAACATTCCCTTAAGGGGTTTTTATCCGTATTGATATGATGACTGTCACACAGCCATCAAGTCTTTCCACTTCCTGAAGGTGCTGTAGTGGATTGATATCTGGTGACTGCGGCAGTCATTTGACTCAGTGAACTTATAATCATGTTTTAGGAAATGAGTTTGAGATGATTTAAGCTTTGTGGCATGATGCGTTATCTGGCTGGAAGCAGCCATCAGGACATGGGTACACTTCACAGCAATACTCAATTAGGCTGTGGCATATTGAATAATGATTAGTTGGTACTAAGGGGCCTTAAGTGTGCCAAGAAACTACCACAGCATTGCACCAACACCAGCATACTAAACCTCCAGGCAGGAAGGATCCATGCTGTTGTTTATAGCAAATTCTGACCCTATCGTCCAAAAGGGGCAGCCGAAACTAAGCCTCAACAGACCATGCAACTTTTCTTTTCCAATCTTTTTTTAGCTTAAAGCTGAAAGCAGTCTGGCCATTCAGCTCTGGTATCAAAAAGATATTTTCAACTAGACAAATGCCACCCATTAGATATTTTTTCTTTTTTGGACCATTCTCTGTAAACCATGGGCATGGTTGTGTGGGAAAATCCCAGTAGATCAGTAGACTCAGAGAAATACTCATACCAGCCAATGTGGCACCAACAACCATGTCATGTTCTGCTCCAGTCGGATGCTTGGTTGAAACTGAAGCAGGTCGTCTTGACCATGTCTACATGGCTAAATACATGAAGTTCCTGCCATGATTGTCTGATTAGATATTTGTGTGACATGACATATCGGAAGGTAAAACTCCAATTAGGAAGTTGCTAAACAGATACAGATCTAGCATAGAGCTGAAAACATAAATGATGATGGACTGCTTGTGACTCTTTTCAGGAGAGGCAGATGTGTGTTGTGACATTTCTGTGAAAAAGTCAATAGTAAAGTATTTACAAGGACAGCTAAACCTGTCAGTTTGAAAATGTGTCATTTTCAAAAATAATCTGCTGACGCATTCAGGCGAAAAAATATAGCTACCGGTGAAAATAGTTGATCACCGGCAGTCTGAGTCTCCACGCCACTGCGAGTTCCCTTCATCCTGAGGTGGTTTTGTTTGTGGCTCGGCTCAAACAAATCACCACATCTTGTTTGTACCGTGAATTATGTTTTTAATAGTAGACACTAATTACCCACGCTATCATCCCGTTACATTGTCTCTGCACGTCACGCCATTCTGGAAGGATTGCGCTGTTGTAATTACTGTAGGAAGTGATGCGTTTAATGGGATGCACTGACTGACAGTTTTAGTATTGAATATATGGTCTGGGTTTGGTAAAGGCTGCAGGAAAAAAATGAGCTAGGGGAGTTATTGTGAACGTATGTACTTGTGTTTTTTATTTGTAGCCTGTGCCGTGCTCTACGTGACGGTATGGACCTTTTTCCCTCGTCCTATGTATTGTGTGTCTTAGATTTAAAGGTTCTGCTCTATTCCACTTCTCTGCCGCAGGCCAGCACAGCTTTCAGTCTGCAGTGATGGAAGTTTATATTGACCCATAAATTAGCTATACTGCTCTGCCACATCCAATAGGGTGCTCTTAGGAAAGTCTGTCCCCTGTTAGCTGGGGATGTGAAACGGAAAGGCAAAAAAATTCTGTTGATATATTTATTTTAATGTGGGTTCAAACCCCTCACACTGTGTTGTAATTTTAAAAAGCAACTCTGTCAGATGACATCTGCGAATTAGTTTTTTTTTTTTTTTTTTTTGTTTATCTTTTGTGAAGTTCATCTCGCAGTTTGGTTTCCTGACCAGGATGAACATCACAACAAGACAGACCCGTGTGGACTGCCAGCTTTTTGTTCTGTTAATTTACTCAGGCGCTCCCCAGATGCTCTTTTTACACACACACAGCCAGGGAAATCTGCAGATTGCTGTTTCAGTCTGTTGCAAGCATCAGACACAACTACTCACGTCACACTAGGGGGTAGACTCACATGGACAGCTTCACTTCCTACGTTTCTGACAAGTATTTGATGAATAAAGCCCTGGTGTTGTGCTTCTTGTTGGTTGCAGAAGTTCAGTTGTGTTAGACTCTTGTGCTCGACCATATGACATGTTTCATCTGTTAAAGCATGCTCTGATTGGTATGCACAGCCTGTCAGAATCTGCTTTAACAGTATCAGTTGCACAGAAATAAGGAATTAGTTCTGATAGAAATGTAAATTCTTCAAAGGAAAGAAAAAAGCTGGAGGTAAATCTGTCCTCATTACTCTAAGATGCATTTGTAGTATGAAAGCTTAGAGAGTAGCAAGTTAATTACATTCCTTATCAGGTTACAAGGGAGAGTGCGCACAGGTTTGCTGTGAGATTAGCCTGTTGCTAAATGGTCAGTGGCTCCTGAAGTTGGTTTTAAACTGTGTTTGTTGCTTGGTTCGGCTGACTTGTTAGGCCTGATTCAAAGTCCTGCGTCATTTTGAGACATCCTGAGAAACACCAGATGGATTAGCATTTTATGATCAAGCAAAGTAATTTTTAGTACAACCTTGAGGCACTGCTCTCTATCACAAGGTGAATGAGAATGTGACTTTTGGGCAGCCTATTAAATCAATTATGCACAAGTTCTGATGGACAGAGTATTTCACGTTGAAATCCTTTTGAAAGTGAGCTGTGGACTTCAAGATTAACCAGGATGAACCTTTGATGATTCACGGTGGACTGTGTATCACAAGTGTCAAATAACAGGATGTGGTGAATGCTAAAACATGAGGTTTTAGCATTTAAATCCTCCCTCTGGTTATTCAAGATCCTGTCATGGTGATCCCAGCCTAAGCAGGGTATTCCACATGTCCTCAGCAAAGTTTCCTCTTATTCTGGAGGATCCTGAGGTGGGCCCCAAGCTAGATGATATATATAATCCTTCTAGCAGGTTCTGGTTCTACCCTGAAGTCTCCTCTGAGTGTGAACAATCTCCAAAGGAGGCACTCTAGCTTAACCCTCTGGGGTTGTTGGACGCGCCGGTGCGTCAAAATCACATGACCAATTTAAGACGACACAGCTATGAGATGCAGCACGTCAGAGTCTCCATTTCAACTTTGGTCGAAAGTGCGGACTTCAAACTATATACCAGTTTTTGAATTGTGTCGATGGGCCACGTAAAACCAGAGTTATGATAAAAAATGCACGCGATGTTTTTTTTTTCTGAACAAAACAGTGGCGTTTACAGCGGGAAGAACGGTAAAACGGCATTTTCTACAGACATCGCTAGCAAACAGTCTCTGCTTGCGAGTGAAAAAAGAAAAAGAAAAAACACTCCTTCCCTATTGGTGTTAGAGTTTACCATGTCAGCCAATCAAAAAAATGATAAGGCAACATGTGACATTTGGTTGTTTAGGGAGAAGGGGAAGTTTTTAGGAGTGA
>NW_005187433.1:2651616-2652745 GCF_000239375.1 Pundamilia nyererei | reverse complement strand
GACTTTAACAAAGCGTGCCTAAAGACTGTGCTTCCTAAATTTGTCCAGTTTGTGGACTTTGCTACGAGAGGAGAACACACTTTGGACCATGTCTATTCAAACATGTCTATTCAAACATCAGGCATGCTTTCAGAGCGACACCCCTCCCCCACCTGGCTGGATCTGACCACCTCTGCATGTCCTTCACCCCCTCCTACACCCCCCTGCTGAGAAAAACAAAGCCCCAGACAAAGACAATAAAAACCTGGCCTGAAGGAGCCCTCTCTCAACTGCAGGACTGCTTCTCAACAACTGTATGGGATTTATTCTCCAGCCACAACCTCCAGGAGTACACGGACACTGTACTCTCGTACATCAGGAACTGTGTTGACAGTGTCACCGTCAACAAAGGGGTCAGGGTGTTTCCTGGATGAATAGCGAAGTGCAATCCCTCCTAAAAAGCCGCAACACTGCCTTCAAGTCAGGGGACAGGGCTGCGTATAGGGCGGCCAGGGCAGACCTTAGTAGAGGCATCAGGAAAGCTAAGGCTGCCTATAGGAGGAGGATTGAAGATCACTTTGCTGACAACGACCCCAGAAAAATGTGGCAGGGGATCAATCACATTACCAACTACAGAAGCAATAACCAGGCGACATCTAGGACTGATGCCTCGCTGGCTGAGGATCTAAACCGTTTCTTCGCCCGCTTTGAGACGACCAGGCCCTGAGCTGTCACACCACTTCCACCCGCCCCCAGCACTGGCACACTAACACTTAGGGAGCACCAAGTGAGGTGTGTTCTAAGGTCAGTGAATCCCAGGAAGGCGGCAGGTCCTGATGGAATACATGGAAAGGCTCTCAGAGCATGTGCTGACGAACTGACCGGAGTCTTCACTAAAATCTTCAACCTTTCCTTGTCATCAAACACCGTCCCGCCCTGCCTCAAAACCTCCACCATCATCGCCAAGAAGTCAGCTGTGGCCAGCCCAAATGACTACAGGCCTGTTGCATTTACGCCTGTAGTGATGAAGTGCTTTGAGAGACTGGTCTGTCAGCACATCAGGGCCGGTCTGCCTCCCACTCTGGACCCCCACCAATTTGCCTACAGGACAAATCGATCCACCGAGGACGCCATCACCATAGCGCTCCAC
>NW_005187433.1:2635226-2647274 GCF_000239375.1 Pundamilia nyererei | reverse complement strand
AAAATGATTCGTTAAACATGTTTGTGGGTTTTACAGTAAAAAATATAACTTTTTTCTACTCGGATTTTGAATTTTTTGTCTGAATTTAGATCAACTGTGCTAATATAGTATACCAAAATGAAAAAATAACTCAAATTTCAGATATTTGAGGTTGTGCTGAAAATAATAATACCAAAAAAGGCAAGAAAAACATATTTTAAAGGTGAAATATAGAGGTAAAATCAAAAGTAGTCAAAAACGGCCAATAATACCCTGGACCCCAGAGGGTTAAACCAGCTGAACTCCTTTTAATACAAAGGAGCCAACCTCTTCACCCGATCTCTAAGGCTGAGGCAGGCCACAGAGCTCATTCTTCTAGTCTCTACCCAGAGCTCATGACCATATGTGAGGGTTGGAACGTAGATTGACTTTGTAAATCAAAAGCTCCGCAACGGCCCAGCGCAGTGCTTACATTACTGCTGATGCTGCACCTTTCTGCCTGTCCATCTCACGCTTCATTTTACCATCGCTTGTCCACAAGTTCCCAAGATCATTAAAACCTTTTGGCTTTACTGTTACTCTACCTGTCTTCATTATAAAAATAACTCAAGTGTTTTCAGTACCTCTCCAATAAGCTACTTTAGATCTACTCTGCGCTCACTAGAAAAGGGACTGACTTTTCTACTTCAGTTCATTTGTGTGTTGACTTGTAATTAACTTTTCAGACAAAGACAAAAAAGTTGCTTTAAAATATATTCAGTAAAATACATCAGCCTAGCCCATATTAGGCTTTTTTAAGATAGTGTTTGCTGTTAGAACTGACATGTTGAAGTCGAAATGGGACTATTGCAGCTTTCTTCTTCCCCTCCATACACACAGTGTTTCTGCCCCCGTTGAGGTATTTCCCTTCTCCTTAAAGAAAATCACTACAGTTGCTTTATTGATTGAAAAAAGCGCACTGTCTAGAAATAAGAGGAAATTGTTACTTTTGGTTAAGGTATAAGCATGTTACCTTGACTAGTCCCAATTTAATCCTATGATCACTTGCAGAAGTAATTAGCGTCATGAGAAAGAAAAAAGACTAGCAGGGGGCTGTTCTGCTTATATTCAGAATGACTGCAGATATTATTTCTTCAATTAAAACCAATAAAATGATCTGTTGATTATCCAGTACCTGAGTTAGGGTCTGATACCCACCCTGCCAGATCGTCCCACCAACAGCCATGTGATCAAACTCCCAAACTTTTCCTTGAGCATACTGCAAATGAGCAATTGACAAATACCCACAAAGTAATGATGTGAAACGTCTCAGCGGGGGTAACTTGGGATCACCAGGAGGCTTATTCTTTATATCTATCTTCCTTGTCATTGATGATTGATCTTTTTCTGGCCAGGCAGTAGTGATTCGGACAGTTTCTCTCCATTGCTTTCTTTCTTTACCCATCAGATACTGCACTGTTTAATGAGCTTGCAAGTACAGCCTGTACTCCATCCACCTCTCATCTGTACATCAGCCCTCCGTGTCGCTCTTTCTCTTTGACATGTCGTCTTTGTCCCTGTGCCCCCTGTTATGTCTCGTCCTTCTCGGGTTGTACACCAGTCGGCCTCTTCATTTTTCTTTTTCTGACATTTGTCTTTTATTCTCTTCCTCCTCTTTACTTGAATTAGCTGACTCCACCTCATCCTCTTTAAATCTCTGACAGTAGCCTGTCCTTCGTAGGTGACAGTGTGCCACACACTTAACACCACACTGGGGAAGGTAGTGATTGGAGACGGTAGCATGGATCAGAATCGTTCCAACCATCTCTAGTGATCTTGTGCTCTTGTGCACAAGTGACCACTCGCAGTCAGCTACTGACTTCAAAGTGATGTTGATGCATCTGAACGGTTGGGGGTAATTTTAGAAATCACATCTATTGGGTTTGTGATACTTAAGGACGGGAATTTATAAGAATTTAGTGATTCTGATTCCATTATCGGTATCACTTACTGATTCGATTCCTTATCAATGTCCTTATTGAGTCTCATTGGGGTCTCACTAGCTCTGCTTTGGGAGTCACCCGTATCTCCAAGAAAGCATATTAAAGATAAAACATGCAGAAAATTAATTGCATGCTGTGTTTTCAAATGTTTGTGCATGTCACCTCGTTGTTGTGATCAGCGTTGGGGTCATTACTCAAAAAAATTGATGAATTACAAGTATAACAGAACACTTTTCTTAAAAGTAATGCAGTATGTTGTTAAATTACTCCGAGGAGAAAGTAATTTGTTGCACTACTTATTACATTACGTTTGCATGTCTCTGTGAAATTATGTGGAAAGCATTGTCTCACAATTACCTTTTAAGAATATAAACCTATAGGCTACAGTCCCACACACTAACACAAATCCTTATCCTAATGAGAACACACAGATTGTCTTAGTATTTAGATATGAACACAAAGCTGACAAAAAAAAAGAGATGAAAACCAGCACAAAAAACAATCGCGGCAGTGATTCTACTTTAGAAACATTAAATTGGGTAGAAACGGAGGCTGCAGCCCGACTACTCAGTTTGTTAACTGTAAGTTCAGGTTTTGGCTGCTGGGCTGGGGTCAGCATTCACTCAGCTTTAATAACATCACTCTAGGTTCTTGGCTAGCTTAGCGTTACCATGAGTTAGCATGCATGCAGAGAGCTGAAGTTGTCTTAGCAGCAAAATACAGTTTTATCTGTTCTGGACGGAGATTGCACTTTGTCATTGTGCTCTCGTCTCTTTGTGCAATAATAATAATAAAAGTAATTTCCATATCCAGACAGCTATTTTTCTCCTTTGGGACACGAAATGAAATTGCTAATTGGCTAATTGTAGCAAAGGTGTAAAGGGAACAGATGAGTGGGATCGATAGGAATTGCAAGGAATTGAACTACTGGGAACTAATTGAGAACTGGTTCTCTCCAAGAACCGGTTCTCAACTCCCATCCCAAGTGATACTAAAATGATTAACTGTCTGAATTTCCAAATTAGACGGCAGTTATTTGCAAGCCTTTGCTGATCATTTGGTTGTAGTCAGTCTGAGATGGCCCATGATTGTTTGGGAGCAGGTGCGAGGCAGTTGCTTTGCGATCAAAAGTGGTCACCCAAAGGTTGAGGGTGTTGCACACTCAACCTCTGCAGTCCTATTTTTACTCTAATGTGAGTGAACCATGAGATCAGCTGCTGCTGCATCAGACCTCGACCAGCCCTCCCCAAATAGCACTTCAGTTCAGGTCCTCATTGACAAAACATGAACATGAACATGAACTAATCATCAGTAGTGAGGCTGTTTGCTCACTATCTGACATATCCTTTACCGACAAGGAGACTGTTAAAGGCATACAGTTGGTTCAGGTAATTTCCAACCTTTCTTTAGCTCTGTTTTGTTGTTGGGATTATGCTTTTGATTTTTTTTTTCTGCACCTTTGTGATCAGCTCTCACGTCTTGAAGTAGGAAAGAAACTGTTCTAATATGTTTACTTATGTTTGCCATACAGTGAAATATTGATTTAAAAAGGAAAACAAAACACGTATTTAAAAAGAGAAGCTTTATATTGTAGATACTTTTATTTAGGCTAGGTGATAGATGAGTGACAGGTATGTGGGTTGAACTTTGAGCCACTGAGGCGAAGGAGAACATGAGAAACATTGCATTTGTTAGTATTGAGAAATTTAATAGAAGTAACAACACAGCATGGTAACTGAAAAATGTACCATATTTATTCCCCCATTTGTGCCAATGCTAGTAAATAAATAAATAAAATTGCAGATGATTATGTCAAAATATTTACTGTTACAATAGGTGTAACAGTACAATAGATTTCAACTTGTTACGATTCCATCTTTGACAATTTAGTAAATATGAAATTGATCTGACAATTGATAAATATCAGCTTCTGCCATTGTTAATCGTCACGTCAACGTCACTGTCAGTAAGGCTAATATTCACCAATTGCCGTGTTTGATTAAGCAATCGTCAGCAACTGTGACAACTTCTGCAAAACAATATATTTTTTGGCAGTTTTCTGGTGTCAAGCCACCCATCAATCTCAAAGGTTATAGGGCTATTTAAACAATTTAAAATCTGTAATCATACAGTGTAGAAATATTATTCATAAGTGAAAAAAATTTATGACATCACAGTGGACATCGCAGTTCACCACAAGGTAAAATCGTAAATGCTTAGAGAAAATGAAGAGATGCATCTCAGATTTAACAAGCCTCAGTTTGCAAGTTAACGTTTATGAAAATACCATCAGAAAAGTGCTGAAAAGGTATGACTTGTTTGGGCAGATTTCAAATGGAAAGCAAAAACATGAAGCATGGCTCTGGTTTGCAAAGTTGGTGAAAACCAAACAAGGATACCAGGACCTTAAGAGAGCCCTGTGTGAATGAATGCCTACAAATCTCAAAAAACTGAAAGTGATATAAATAATGTATACTTTGTAAAGGTGGTTCTACAAGCTTCTGTATACTGAGGTGTACTCAGTTTTATTTTTCACAACTGTATATTTTTGAAATAATTAGAATTTTCAGAGCAACGAGATTGTCTTGTCATTTGTACTTGAAAGGTTGGATTTGTAATTTCAGGTTTCCACAATATGCTTTGCATCAAACCCTGCCATCTAAAAGTGATAATGTGGGGGTACAGAGGGCTTTAAGTGATGTGCTTTTTGATTTGTCCTTTTTTCCCTCCAACGAAGACTGTTTCTCTACTTTTGTCTGGATCTCTGGAGTTAAATAACCTTTCTCATTAAAAGTGCTTTATTAGGCTGTCGCAAAACACTTCCACGTCTTAAAAAGCCACTTGTGATGTAGAAGTTTGAAATGTCAGTCTGGGAGCATATAGCAAGGACAGCTACAGAGAAAATAATAATTATTCCCCTTTGCGTGCATTATGGCTGCATAATAAAAAGGAGAGAGAAACGTTGGAAGGAATAAATGGAGACTGAAGAGAGACGAGAACAGAGAGAGTCCATTAGCTGCTATTAATTACCGCTGATTGGTATTCACAGACTTACTACTTCTGAGCCTCCAAGAGATCAATTCTCCACTCTGGACCTCAGTCAGCACACACAAGTAAGAACAAGTAAAAACACACTTGCCTGTTCCTTTGACCTCTCTTATTTTAACTCTAATATGATTTTTTCCCCCCTATGTTAAAGAACAGATGTGCGCTTTCTGTTTTTTACGCTGCATTGTCACTTTGCTGTGTGCTTCAGGTTAAGTGCCCAGACAGCAGAATAGCCAGTTTGGGGAAAATTAGGTTTCAGATTATACAAGCTGTCCTTGTTTTTACAAAGTGTTTTATTTATTTATTTTCTTTCCTTATTCATAGGAAAATATTGAATCCCCTCCTTTTAATTGCCTTTCTGCGCTCATGACCTTGTCTGGGATGTGCCCAGCATGATCAGACGTGTTTCATATTTACATATTAATGTGTGGGTGTAATGGAAAAAACTAAAGTGTTAAATGAATGAAATTACTGCAGGTAATCTGAAGGAATGTGAACAAGTGGGCATTAGTTTCCATCTTGCTGACTTTCATGGTAAAGCTACATTCACGCTGAATAAAACATGACAGCTTTCTCGTTGCTGTCACATCAGTGCAGGAACATTTCAATGTGAGCATTAGTGTAGCAAGTATGATGCCTTTAAAAATGTGTGATTGTAACTTCAAACATGTAGCTTTTTGGTCTTTTCATGGATTTGATCAGGAGGAATAGACTTTAAATAACAGCGACGGATTTCTTTGTTTTTTTCTCTTTGATGCAAACGTCTAAATAGGCAACATACGCACTTCCTGTTGCTCAGTATGGGTCAGAAAATCCAAGACAATGTCAATGTGACCTTTTACTTTACTGCACTGCTGCCAGTAGACAGGAGTAAAGATTCAGGAGGAACATGAGTTGGTTAGACAGCCTTTGAATAAGAGGCCTGAACTTGAAGTTTATTTTTATTAAATCCATTTACTGGCAGAGACCAGAAGAAAACATTTCAAAGTGGCCAACGAAAGTAAATTGATAAATGTGCCTCATTTTTTTTCCATTATCTTTCTGCGATGAATCGTATTACTTTTACTTGAGCCATGACCCAGTTTCTCCACAGCAAGTTCTCTGAAGCGATTTTGAATATTTTTCAGCTTGATTTTACCAAGTCAGATAAACAAAGCATCAGTCTTACTTTAGTAACTTGAGTATTTAAAGTTGGGCTCGCAGTTGAAGTTGAATCTGAGGACTCAAGCTAACATGAACTTAACTTTTTCCCCTGAACGAGTTCAAGACCGGATTTTTATTGTCATATCATATTCGCAAGATATATCGATACTTTACCTTTTTATAGAAATAGTTTGATGTTGAGTGACATTAAGTCTTCCTTCAGTAAAGCTGTACCAGTGTTTGCATCATCTGTCACTGCACTCTCTACGAGCACAACCCCGCCCCTACTTTACCTTTCCCTATTCATCTCTGATCCACAAAGTTCTCCTGTAGTGTTGAAAGAGACACGGTACTGTTTGAACTGTGCAATAAAACAGAACGTAACCATTGCATGTGTAGCAACAGTCGACCAAGTCTGTTCAGTTGTGGAAGCAAGATGGCAACAAGAAGAAATTGCTCTTTTCAAACTCAAATTGCTGGTCTACCACTGTCAATTTGAACTCGTCAGGTCATACCAACTCTTTATAGCACAAAAGTCACACAGTAAGTAATTGAGGCATTTGTAGCCAAGTAACCGCTGTGTAGTTTGAGGTAAAAATAACAATTTTTTAAGTAGTCTCGTTGATGTGACAAAACTGTGGTGAGTTGTTGCAAAGAGCTGAGGGAAGACAGGCAAAGCAGCTCTAAATACACCATACGCTTTATGTTTGCTAACTGCTAAATTATGTTTTGATAGTGACTTCCTATCCATGGCAGTACAGAGTCCTGAAAAAGAAAGTTTTCAAAGAACTACATACTACACAACATGATTCCGTAGCTTCTAGAACCACCTTTGGCAATCATAACCTGAAGTAATGTCTTGATGCATGCTCAATCATCCAGGTAAGTAAATCTCCAAAAGTTGATTCTGTTCATTTGGACGTAGCGTTTTGTGGGAAAAACATTTCGTCACTCATCCAAGTGACGTCTTCAGTCTCAGCTGACTGCAGGTTTCCCCAATCTTATAAACAGTGCATTTGCATAATGACTGAAACCAGCTAACTGAAGGAAGAATGGGCTGAGAGGTCAGTTCTTTAATCTTAATTGTTCAAATTCTCGTGACCATTGATCAACAACGACTGATTGAAATAGAAAAGAATTGGTCTGTTATATTTGCAGCTGTGCTTGTGATCATTGTCCTGTTTCATGACCTAATTTGGGCTGAGCTTTAGCTATCAGATAGATGGCCAGATAGATTTGACTCTATAATACTTTGGTGTCCAGAAGAGTTCTTGATAGATACACAGGTCCTGTGGGTGCAAAACAAGCACAAATCATCACCTCCTACACCAACGTGCTTGACAGTTGGTGTAAGTTGTGTTTTGCTTTTCAACTTCGGTCTAACCAGTCCAAAGGACATTGTTCCAGAGGTGTGGTTGTTTGCGCAGATATAACTTTTTAAACCTACGTTGTGCTGCCATGTACTTTTAAGAGACGTGGCTTTCTACTGTTTACATCACCATGTTTCTTAGCTCCTGACAGTACGTCCAATGCTGTCAACTGCAATTGTATTGTGTCTCATGAAATTGCAATTTAAAGAAACTGAAATGTCCCCAACTGAGTGAAAACGTTTAACCCAGTGAAATCATCCAACATCTGAATGAAATCTGCAAAATTGTCTAAAGTTTCCTGAAGATTTTGGCCCCTTAGTGAGAAACCAGCAGTTAAGTTTGTGTTTGACCATTCAGCCAGAAAGTATAGAAATATGATTTCGGGTCCATATCATCCAGCTCTACATATTCCTACATTATTATTATACTTTAAGCCAGTGTGGCTGAGGCTTGGTTCTGATACAATGCAAAGACTCCAAGGCCTTCTTGGATTGAACAAATGGAGAATCAAATAATTTTGAAGTTTCTTTTGGTCAGGAAAAAAAAAAAACTTGTCATAGGTGGCTTTTCATCCCTGGGAAGGGGTTACAGGCCACGGTAAAAGCCTGCCACTGACAAAGAAATTGGCTGCAAGGCTATGCAGGATATATGAGAAGGACAGAAAAAAAACGAATCCACCGAGAATAAAATGGCTTTGAGTCATTTTTGCACGGTATCCCTGTCGTCGTGTCAGAGCTGGAACTGGTACTAATCTAATTTGTTTCGCTGCAAGACCAGTTTTTATCCCTTGGAATCAATTAGAGCTTGTGTCCATCCTGCCCTGCTTGCAGTGCTCAGCAGAAGCTTTGGGGAAGCATTCGTCCCTACTCCTGCTGTTACTGTGTGACTGCGGAAGAAAATGCATTGTGTATTTCAACAGAAGCTGTGTACGTGTCTTGCTGTGAGCTGAGGGTGTGCTGTCAGCAAACATTTATACTCTGTTGTAAATAAAGTTAAAAAGAAACCGAGGAATGGTCCACGGTGGGTAGGCAGCACTAACATAGCAGAAAATTATCCAAAGCGCTCTCACCAGGGCTGGCGGAAAATGATGAGAAAGCAAAGGAGTTGGGCTGTGAGATGGAGAGAATGGCAGTGAATGAAGGGGAGAAAAATACACTATATATTGTAGATAGAAAAGCAGTGGATAAATGTAGAAAGGGGAAACGGATATGAGTAAAGCACAAGAGAGAAGAAAAGAAAAAGATGAAGATGCTTTCCGGGTGAGGGTGACAGACGAACAGAGAGATGAATTGATGTGACTTAAGTGAATGCAGAGGGACTGGAGAAGTGTGTGTTGCGTTAACGGCCTAATCATGAAGACAAAGAACTGCTGTGGCTGCTCTGAAAGCTTTGTCCTGCTAATGCACAAACGAGCAAAGCCAAGCTTGCACCTGTGTGCACCTTCTGAGTGTGTACGTGAGAAAGAAAGAAAGAATTCCTGTGGCATGAGGGCAAAGTGTCTTGCTTTCCTACCCCCGTTATCAGTGGCATGCTCATTGATTCCAATGATGTGCCTCGACCTTATTTACCCTCAGTCTGCACACTTTAGGAGCACAACATGATTCCTTTTTGCTGTCTTCAAACCTTAAGAAGATTAAAAAAAACCCAAAAACAATAAAATTACCTCATAAAAGAGGAAAAGCAAAGTAACAGTATTTTTATGCTTTATTGTGTGTGTGTGTGTGTGTGTGTGTGTGTGTGTGTGTGTGTGTGTGTGTGTGTGTGTGTGTGTGTGTGTGTGTGGGAGAGAGAGATAGGGAGAGATGCGCATTCAAGGTTCAGTCACCCCATTTGGGCCATTTTCCTACACTGAAATTGCCTTGTTTTCCACATGGCTGCACAGCTCCATAACACTGAGTAAGTTAGTGGAATGCAGCCGGCCACTCAGCAAGAGTAGACTGACAGAATTTGGTTAATGAATTAAAAAATAAAATAAAATAAGAAAAGTGTGTTCACACCAATCTGTTTCTCCTTGATTTATCAATCTTTCCCATAAGCCCCACACGGATATGTGAAATCAAACAAGTGTTGCTACTTAGACAAGATCTCAATATCTCTTTGCAGTTTAACTGATTATAGCCTGTTTTATCCTCCAGGAGTTGTATTTTTTCACAAGTTTACAAGTAATTTCTTTTAATAATTTAGGAACGCTAATTAAAAAAATGTGGGGGGGTTAACTTCAGGAAAGAACCTGTTGAAATATTTTGTAGAAAGGTTGTCTGGAGAAAAAAATTACTAATTAAAATTACAACTACATCTGTTAAACATGGCAGTAATATATTTTAGTAATGAACAGTGCTGAGCAGTCTGGGCCAGCGTGTGATGTCAGACTGATAAGGATCAGATGCAGAAGAATGAGCTGACGGCATTCTGCTGCGTTTCCTCTGGGTTGTTGCGCGACTCTTGTTTGTGTGCCTCATTCACGGAATCTGCATTATGATCCAATCTATCTATATTCATTCGTCCCAAGCAAACTTTGTTTTTACAGTTGTGTGCCTGTGCAGGAGGACAGTCCATGCTTGGGCCTCGTTCTTGTTCTTTTATATCTTTTCAAAAGGAGGTGGAGAGAGTCCATGCTGAGGTGTTGCGGCTTTTTTAGACAGGCTTATATTTACCAATACGATCCAAATGTTGCTGCCTCTGAAAATAAGTTAGAAAAAGTGTATAATCGTCATTCAGCGGAGGGGTCCTTGAGCAATACTCCACTGACATGCTTTCCACCTTTTTGTATGTTATGTTTAAAAAGAAGATTATAGGGCAGAAAAAAGGCAGCTCTCTAGAGAGGTAGCTGAATATATAGCTCACTATCTAGTCACAAGGAACTTGCTGATTAAGGACATGTTATTATTTAATAAATGATTTAAGAATGGAAGTGTCCTTTGATAAACTTGATGTACATTTTTCCTGTGTAGACTCTTCTGTAGGCCGTTCTTTTCTATGGTTTTATTTTTTGAGCAGTTCTGCAGTTATAGTTGCCACATAAGTACGTGTTGTGCATCAAACCACACTCTCTATTTAAATGAAGACAATGCAGGGTGGTGTGACCTATCATTAATGTTTAATTGACCACTTGTGGAACAAATGGAACCGATGCAGCACACACTTGCTAATACTTGTGATTATTTTTAGTCTGCTGCTTTCTTTGTCTTCTTTCTAACGTGTTACTATCTATGTATCATAAAACATACCTAACCAAATAAATATAAACACACACGGATCACTCACAACATTAAAACCACAAATAATGTCCTACTTTTGTCTGTCCCCCTTGTACTTACAGAATAGCTCTGACCTGCTGTGGCATGAACAAAAGACTGCTGGGAGGTCTCCCTAGTTGTTTAACAATGATGTTTGTTGCCAGACATAACAGTTGAGAATGCCAGGACTCTCATTCAGTGGCTGATCGGTGGGTTTTTAAAACCGCTACAGAACATTTCCTGCTGTTGTAGGAACAGTTATGTGAAAACCAAAATGAACACACCTTTGTTCACCAGAGTGATTGCAATAATCCCAGAATAACCTCAGTTAAAAGCACAGTTTATATAAGATGATCTGGCGTTGCCCACTCAAGGTCACAGGCATACGCATGGCGATTTTCTGTCAAGATGAATTACGCCCGGGTTTATAGAGGTGTACTAATACATCGAGATTTTTACTTTTACAAAACTCAGCGAAATAAAAGATGGCGAAGTTGGCGGCCAAAAAACACAATTAATCCAGAGCAGCTCTCTTTGGTGCACCACGCGAAGCGATTAATCACAGTGTAAGAGGCGAGTGTGTATGAAGAAAGCCGAGGCAGCCAGCGAAGTGGCAAAAAAACCACTCTTATAAATTTCCGTTCATTCTTTTTGTTTTGTGATTGGTCTCAGCGTACACAGATCCACTTACAACCTCAGCAAGTGCGACCTTGCCGAGGATATAAGTGGATCGCTCAGCTCCTCACTCAATCCTGTGTTGTTGTGGGGCAGCAGATAAATGCTTCTACAGTAAATGATATTTGATTTGAGCACACTGACACACACAAGCAGACAGCTGGGCGCTGAAGCAACTCATGGTCCAGTCAGCATAGTCTGTGCTCATACAGCCTTTTACTTTACACATACACACCTAGCATACAGGGTCTTTGCTAGATGGGCAAGATATAGATATATAGATATATATATATGCGCATTATATATAGTATTGTGACTGTTTGACATTGACTTGTATGACCCTGGACGGACACACACACACACACACGTACGTACGTGCATATACAGACATTCACACAAATGCACATATGCAAAAAAAGAGAGCCTGCTTTCAAGCACACAACAATTGGAATTCAAATGGTGATCGCTGGTGTCTACTGCACTCTGCTAAGGCACTGTCTGGCGCGCACACACACACACACACACACACACACACACACACACACACACACACACACACACACACACACACACACACACACACACAGAGAGTACGCGAGCACGCACTCGTCTTGT
>NW_005187433.1:2617005-2635173 GCF_000239375.1 Pundamilia nyererei | reverse complement strand
CACACACACACACACACACACACACACACACACACACACACACACACTCAGATGTTTTCATACATACTAAAGCACATCCTCCTCTTATATCACATAGTTGCCTGTCTGTTATTACTGGAAAATACGTCGAAGCATCCAAACACCACGCTGTAATCTGAAAGACTACTCTCCTATTAATATGTGACATTTTAAGTATTTTGCTGTCCCACTGACTCACTATCACTTACCATGAGTGAGCAGTCGTGGTCTGACGCGATCCATTTTAAAAGCAGCCATCTGTTCACGTCCTATGCTGCTCTTTGTTTTTTTTCTCCTCTCAGTCATGTTATTTTACCCTCACAGAAGGGGGATGTTCAATCGCTCAACATGTTTGCATCTTTATAATTGATTAGAGAAGCATTCCAGTAGCTTTGCTTGTAGTAAAATTTGTGTTTTATTGATGAGTGATTTGATTGAGTGTTTTGAGCCACTGTAATATACTTTTCTGGTCTTATATGAACTTCATTAACATCAAATTTTAATGTCTAGGATATCTTTCCTTTTATTAGCTGTGGCAGAACTTAAAATACCTCAAGTATCTGACCTTGTTTACCACTCCTGTGAAGTGGTCCCTCTGAGACCGCTACCAGGCAGCATTAATGGACAGGTGTTTTTCAGGTTGTGCTCTTTATTCAGCAGAGTCCTTATCTGTAATGAATTTGCTTTACTGTCTGTCGTTGGACAAAGCTTGAATTATTGATTTTCTGGTGCACTGACTTTTGTTCTGCCAGATCCCGCTTTGTGTACAGATTGTATCCAAAGCGTTTTAAAGTGCCACACACTGTCCCCTATAAAAATATTCAGTCCAGCAACAGTTTAATGCTGAGAAAAGCCCTCAATACCCTTTAATTGTTTGTTTTCTTTTCCATTATCTATCACAGTGCTAAAATTAAGCTATTTTCCACATTTTACTTGAACAAGCTTCTGAAATCTGAATAAATTCCACTTGAGTGCCATCTGAATGCTGCTTCAGTGGAAGGAAACAGCTAAAGGAAGTCTGAACTCTTGTTCAAAGGACTTACCATTTGTCACTCTCCCAAATTGTCTTAAATTCACATGCTGACCACAAAGTACTGCAAAACATGGCTTTCTTATTCTATAATTTTTTAAAAATGTAATTTTATTTTAAATGATTTTAAAACCACGAAACTTCCCGAGGACCTCCAAGTTTAAAATAGGTGGACTTTCTTGCCCACTTCTTTCCGTGGAAGAATGATATGAAAGCTGACCACTATCAAAAAGGAGTATGTGTCATTAGTCATGTTTTGAAGTGGTGCCTGAAGCCTAGAAGCAAAAAGGGAGCAGAACTAACAGCTAACCTTTTGTTGTCCTTACTTGATATCTGTGTGTGAGAGATGCTAATTAAAACTGCTGAGCCGCAGTTAGTTTAAATCACTATAGCTTTCAAAGCATCCTTGAATCATCCTGTGGTTGAACGAGGAAGTATATCTCATTTTGTCTGCATTTCAGCTGCTTTATTTCTGCACTGTGTGTGACAGCACGCTCAGCTAAACATAACAACACTGAATATGTTTGCATTCAGGTGTCAGTTTGGCTTAAATTGAATTAGGAGGCTGAGTCACTCCCTTCCTGCCACTAGTCATAACTCCAAATGTTGTTTTTATTTGAGACTTTTAAGTGAAAAGAGCCGAGCGTTTTAATGCAAAATGCAAGCCTCAGAGGTGAAAATAGTGGGAGTTGAATCAGTTAAGATTTTTTTTTTAAATTATTATTATTTGCTTAAAAAAAACCCACTGCAACACAGAGAGGTTAATGTCACTGGTGACCTCACCCACTGACACCCACTCATGAATATCAAAAAGCCTTGAGGCTTAAAAGCTTGATTTTAACTCAGTAAAGTTCAAAGTGCCATAACCCTTTGAACTCTGAAAGAAGTTTAAAATGTGACAAATTTATATGACAAGCAAAAGAAAAGCAAAAGCAAAATGCATTTATGTATTCACAGACAAGTGTTACAAAGGCAATGAAATAATGGAGTAATGGATGGAAACAATACAAAATTAACAGCTAGAAAAGCGAGAACACTGGAATATCAAAGCAGGGGAGCATTTATTGGATGAGAACTGCAATAACAACAGGATATACACTCATCTGCCACTTTATTAGGTCCACCTTGCTAGTGTTTTTGCCTCCAGAAATGCCTAAATTCTTCTTGGCCTAGTTTCAACAAGCTGCTGGAAACATTTCTCAGAGACGGTGGTGTCACACAGCTTCTGCAGATTTCATATGGAAGACGATCTGTTTCACCACATAGATCTTGTGACTGTGGAGGCCATTTGAATCATTGTCATGTTCAACCAACCTGAGATAATTTAAGCAGGCATCAGGAGACCAGTAGCAGCGTGAACTGCTATAATGCAGGACTGATCCAAGCTTTTGCATTTACACCAAATTCTGACCCAGCCATGCATTGCTGCAGTTTAGTTTTGGTGAAGCTGTGTAACTTGTAATGTCAGTTTCCTGTTTTAGCCAACAGCAGTGCCACATGATGTGATCTTCAGCTGCTGTAAGATGTAGTGGTTGTGGTCTTCATAACTTGATTGTAACAAGTTGTTATTTGAGTTACCTTTGCCTTCCACTCAGGTCGATGCAGGAAGATCCTGGTATATCCTAGTATTAGTACCAGCATGCCACGTCAGTCTTTCTTGCTCATTGTGATCCCTGGTTTGAACTTCAGCAGGTCATCTTGACCATGAAAATATAGCAGTAATGAAGAATTACAAATGTTAAAAAATCAAATCAAATCTGGTACACCCATTGCCCAAAATTAAAAGTTAAGCTGACTTTTAAGAAAATCCACATGGGCAGATCTGAGGGAAGCAGACAGAGAAATTCAAAGGTCATATAACACAGTCTGAAAGGTTCGATCACCCCAGGTACTTTTGCTTTTGTTCGGGACCGTGTACTTCACTTTAATCTGCAAGATGACGATTGAATGTGAAGGAGATCGGCAAATGTGTAGAAGACAAGTCCCCTACCGAAAAAACTCTATCCGTTAATGGAGTCTAATAAGAAAAAACAAAACAAAAGTTGTGTGTGATGTTTATCACTAATCAACTTTAACCTCCTAGGACCTGCCGTCCACATATGTGGACATCACATTTTAGGTTGTCCAGACCAAAATACAAAATTTTGCTCTACAAGGGCCTGACATCCACTTACGAGGACATTATATTGCCACTCTTCTATCGAAATTTTAAACAAATATCCTCATATGTGGATCTCATTTTTCTTAGAAACAGAAATCGGGTAAAAAAAAGAAAGAAAACAATCTGGTAATTCTTTGTTTTTACATTCATCAGGTCCCAATATGTCGAAATATCAAAGAGAAATTAAACATGAATGCCATGAAAGAGTTCGGGTCTCAGGAGGTTAAACTAAAAGTTCAATAATATAAATAATAGTAATAAAAATGATGATTAGAACAACATTATGCACCTGGGTTCAGGGATTGTGACTGTCAGGTGTGTAATGGAAGAATGAATCTGTCTCCGAACATAAATTGGTTCTGTACTACATCTTCTAATTTGGTTTCCCGATCTCTCTCTACATGTGTCTCCTTTCTCTTTGTATTCATATTTTTCTATTGTCCTTCCTGTCTGTGCCCCTCTCTGCCTCCCCCACCACCCGCTTCTTCTTCCTCTCACTGTTCTGCCTTAGCCCCCCTAACACCAATTATACTGTGTCAAATCCATACATGTCAGTTTCCAGATCCCTAATCATCCCTTCTCTCTTTCATCTGCAAATCCTTTGTTCCTCCCTCCTCCCTCTTTTCCCTTCTCTGTAACCTTTCTTCTTTGCTCCTCGGCCTATACCCCACCCCTCCGTCTGCTCCATGTACACACAGCAAATCCTCCTCATCCTTTTTCCGGTTATCTCTATCACAGTTACCTCTCCATCTTCTTTTGATTATTTATTAATTTCCCATTTAAATTTTATACACTTTTCCTTTCTCTGTAGTCTCACTCAGAGAGGAACTTTGTTGGGTACATTCGTGTGAATATCGTCTCATGTTTGAATAAGTTCCCATGTCACTTTTCATTAGAAGTCACAAAGACTTTGGTGTTTTACTGGGCAGGCTCTACTTAGCAATGTCAATTTTCTATAGATGATCTTGTTTACAATCCTGTCTTTCTCCAATATTTAGAGTTAACCAAGTGGAACATGTTCATTTTCTCTTTTTTACCACATTTTACTAACGAAACTGAACTGCTAATAAGCTTCTGCGTTTTATCTACCAAAGCTTTTTATAGAATAAAGATTAAAAGTGGACTCCTTTTAACATGCTGCAGCAACAGACCAAACCAAGCCAGTGGAAAAAATATGAACCCAAAAACTTTCAAGCTGCATACTTTATCTCATGATACAGTAACTTAAGCATTCTCTGTCATAGTATGTGCTTAATATGTTAATATCCTAATTTTTTTGAGCCTATTTTGGTTTTAGCTTCAGTTTCCTGTTCCCTTTCAGTCGATTCACTCTTTACGACACATAAGTATGGGATATGATGCCCCCTCTATTCACACCTTCAGGCAGATGACCTGTGATGACATGCACAGGGCCCCACCTGCACATATGTACCTTGGTCATCACAGTCATCCCTCAGTTCTTATGATTTTTACCTCACTACGAATACTTCTGCTCTGCTGGGCTAGCTAGCTGTTGCTAATTAGCTCCTTTGCACTACAGCGATCAGTGCAATGCATTGCATGTCTGCCTGGGGATTGCTCACGCTAGGAGCTAAGCCTGTGTGTTTTGTCGCCAGCTCTGTCGCTTGACCCTGGAAAGACAGGTGAAGTTTGTGGAAAAAGTGCTGGGACGGACAACTGTCGCACGCACTACCCTCTCCTCTCTAAGTCTAGGCCCCTGGCTTCAATTAGCTGGGCTGACCTCATGGAATATGTTGATGGGGGTTAACCGAAGACGAGCCGAAACCATGCAGGAGCGCTGACCAAGCCCGTGCTCCCCATGCTTGGTCAGCGCTCCTGCATGGTCCCCATAAGTTCAGCTCGACTCAACTCAATTTGGTTCTTGTGGGTGTTTTCATTAGCAGGTAGTACCTGGTACCAGGTGTTTTTTTTTTTTTTTAGTTCTTGCTTGGCTAGGGCTTCCAAGTGACCTGAGTAAGTACAAAAATGTGATGTCTACAGACTGCATGCCATCAGTTGGCCAGTCACTCAATGAGTCATGAGATTGACTCCTTCAAAACCGCCATTTAAAAAAACAAACAAAAAAAAACAGCAACGGAGTAAATGGGTGCACAAAAAGTCTGACAAAAAGGCATACACCTGCAGCAGGTATACCATCGACGTTCCCCATTGTTGTGCTAAAAAAAGAAAGAATAAAATTGTTTTTTGTATTTACTCATGTGTAGGTAAGATTTTATAGAGGGGGTTTTATTATCCATGATTTTATTTTAATATTACTGTAAAATTGGTGATTTTATTTTTAGTCCCCAGTTATCTATAACCACAAACCCTGAAATAGGGCCAGTAATGCCAAACAGGCATAAATAAATATGGAAGTCAGTCCAGCAGTATTACAGATGTGTTCCTCCCCCACCCAAGAACATCTGTTTCAGTGGCAGAAAAGACACATAGAGGAAGTTGTGAGTGTTTTGACTATAGTGTATGAGGGAGGCAGGGCTATGCGAGAGGGAGCGCAAGAGGGTGAGGAAGCAGGGGGAGGGGTTTGTTTATTTCAGTTTTTTTTTTTTTTTTTTAAATGGTAACTGCGCCTCCTGAGCCCATGGGGGGGGGGGAGGCAGGAAGACAGAGATAGAAAAAGAGGAGAGAGAGGGTGACTGAGAGAGGAACAGGAATGATGGAGAACGTGGGACGCTCGTTAGCAATATGAGCAGCGGCCGAGACACCGGAGACAAACGCGGCGAAGGAGAGAAGGATGGAGAGACGCACGGGCGGATAGAGGCAGAGCGTGTGTCGGTCCTCCGCTCGTCGCCCAAACAATGAACGTGCTGTGGTCGCTGCCGGCAACACATCGTCACGGCAACCGGAGCCAGAGGGGTGCGCGCTGAGTGAGAATAGCAGAGAGGAGAGAAAGAGGAGGAGGTGGAGAAGGGGGTGTGGGGGGTGGAGAGGGATAGAAAGAAAGATGGTGTCTTCCCCCAATAGTCAGTGTGCGAGTCTTTACATGGCTCCTCTCTGCGCTTGATCATGTGTGTCTGTGTGTGGTTGATGTGTGTTACTGGCCAGTTGTCTGACACCATGATCTTCTGTAACCATCTAGGTGAATACAAGAAGGATGAGCTGCTGGAGGCGGCAAGGTGAGTACCAGAGTCTGCATGCTCTTCTTTGTTTTCATTTTTGTCATGCTCCCTCTCCTGCTTTCTTGCCTCTTTAAGCCTCCCTCTCATCTCTTGTTCCCCTGCTTACTTTCTTCTCAGCTTGACTCGCTGCTGTGGTTTCCCCTACCCATTTCTACTCTTCATGTATCTCCTTTCGCCCTCCACGTCTGATACCCTTTATTTTATTTCTCTGTTGTTGTTGTTGTTTTTTCATCCTCCACACTCGTTTGTTGTTTCCCATCAGAGTTCTCTTATTTCTGATTTCCTGCATGTTCCTGTCACTCATGCTCTTCTCTTCTCTTCTGTTTACTTGCCTCCTGATTTTTTTTCTTTTCTTTGCTTCCTATTTGTCAAACCGTTTATCACTTGAGCCTCTTTTTTTTTTTTGCACACACACTCAGCTCCCACACTAGACAGGTTTTTCAGATATAGAAAGCTCAGTACTTTTGAGCCAGTGACACTTGTGCATTTTGGAGGCATGTTATGGTTGCAGGCAGTGCATGTGGGCTGTGAGTGTGTGTGTGTGCACTTGTGTGTGTCTGCCTGTTTCCATCTCTGGGCATGTGGAAGTGGAAAAGCTTTCATTTAGGATTGCGTGTGGGTGGCTGATCGCTCCAGTAGACCCCCTCCTGTCTCCCGCTCTTCCAGCCATGCACAGATGCACGCGCACATGCACACACACACACACACACAATCGTAAGGCAGCAGCTGGCCCAGTATAGCATTACCACTGTATTATGGGGTCAGTAGGCTGTTTAAGTGTGAACTGTGATCCCACTGTGGCGCTCTCACAGCTGAGCCACTGACTGGCTTATCACACATGTAATTTTCCAGAATGTTTTTATTTTTTCTTGGTGTGTGTGTGTGTGTGTGTGTGTGTGTGCGCACGCGTGTGTGTTGTGTGTGTGCGCGCGCGTGTGTGTGTGCGCGTGTGCGAGCAAAAGAAAATTTTTTTTTTTAAATTTCTCTTCTTTTGTTTTTAACCTTTTCATTTATGGGCCGGATAGCTTTCTTGAGGAGTGCAGTGGCTCTATATATTCTTAATGTATGTGACAGCAAATATTAGACAAGGCAGCTGATGCAGAAAGATGTCTGCCCAGTGAGGCAAATCTGTCCCTTTAAGGCCATCAGTCAGCTGACAAGAAACTCTGTGGTGATCTGTAAAATGGTATCTGATGATGATGGTGATGCTACTTGGAGGGAAACAATAAGTGTCACTCCTCACCTCGTTGGCACTACAGGCAAAACAGGAAATTCTCCTTTTCAGCAGTTGTGCCAAAATCTTATTTTCACTGATCAATAGCTCAATCATACCCACCGATCAGCTGCATTACATGTAGCATGCCACGTTAGAAAAATCAGGAGGTGTACTAGTTGCCAAAACAACCAGCAACTGTGATGTTACTTTGGCACACACCATATTGCAAAAACAACCACAACGATAAACTGTTTGTAACCCTGCTAGCTTCTTGTAGCTAATAGGCAACAACGGTACTACTATAAGGTTTTAATGGTGGAGCGTACATGCTTTAAACATACAGATTAAGTGCATTGGAACCTTTTTAACAGGATGAAAGTTGGATGTAAGTTGCAGGTGGGCTGTTGCTTTAGTCAGGGCTGTGAGTGTAAAAGAACTGCATTTCTGAAAACATTAAGAGACATAGCCAGAAGCTGGTCCATTAATCAACTTAAATGGTTTGAGAAATTTATTGGCTTATTCTTTTTTTATTTTTGCAGTCAGCTGCTGGGTGTAACTTCCTGATAGTGGCAAGAAAGCAGCGTAACATATTTCAGAAAATAGTGAGATATTCCTTCAATTTTTGACTAATTTCAGATAATATTCATGGCCACAGTGTAAACAAATATCCAACACATCATGCATCAAAAAGAAAGTCTCTCTTGTATTTGCTAACAGTCCTTGGAAAAGAAATAGAAGGAAAAAGGGGAAGCCACTGCATACTGGAACTAGAGGTGGACAGGAAAAATTGCAGAAGAAGAGAGCAGGAGGAAAATAGAGGAGATAACTATGAGGAGGGGAGAACTAAGAGATGGGAGGTAATGGTGGTTGGAATGGGGTGAAAAGCAGCTACGAGAGTGAGGAAACATGGAAACTTCACTCTGGGAGAAGGACTGGATGTGAATGTTTTGTTGTTTTTTTTTTGGTGTTTTTTTTAAAAATAGAGTATGAAAAATATAGACACAAAGAGAAGGAAGGAGACGTCCAATCAAAGAAGGGATAAAAGAATTAAAGAGGAACATGGAAGAATGGGACAGTAATCCTTTTTTTAAACCAACTGACAGCTTCTTATTTTATGGCTGTCGGAGTGGATGGTAGTTGGATTGGCTGCTGCCTTGGCATCACTTCCTGGTGGTCATCCAATGTCAGGCCAGTCAGTCCAAGAACCAGGAAACACAGATCAGCAGTACAGACAAAATCTTAATTCCTCTTTAGCTAGGTGGCCAAAGAGGCATCTCTAATTGATTTTCATGGCATATTGCACTCAATTGTGCAGGAAAACACTAGTCCATCCAGCATCGGTCCATCCTCCAAACATTTCCTCTGCCAGTACGTTTTTGCAGATCAAATTTCTCAGGCTTTTTGCCTCAATCTCAAGCTTCTTATCTAATTTTCCCTCATTTTCTCTCCTCCATACTGCTGCAGAGCAACGGTGCTAATCCTCTGTGGTGGCAGTGATTGTTTTCTGTCTAACGTTTGTGTGTTTATGTATGTGTGTGTGCATTTGCAGGAGTGGAAACGAGGAGAAGCTAATGGCCTTGCTTACGCCGCTCAACGTCAACTGCCATGCGAGCGACGGCCGCAAGGTAAGAGTAAAGCGTGTATGCACAAAAGCGTATCCACCCACACAGAGTCGAGCAATAATAAGCTCATCACTCATTTCCTGAGTGACTGAGCAACTCGGAGGGGTTTTAGGGGTACAAAACCAACCAACTGGTGGTTTTATTTTATTATTTCGCCCAGAAAAGTTAAACAAATGCTGGTATTGGCTGCTGTGGGCCTTGGCTTTATGAAATAATCCTAGCACTCACCAGCAGGCTTAGCCTTTCTCGGCTGTCAGTCAATAAAATGAATAGATGAAGACACAAAACCTTCCGTGAATAAATTAGTACCCGTGCTGAACAATAGCAGAGGATGGCAGGACGCACAGTACTGTCACACTCAGGGATACGGTCTCTGAAACAAAGGTACAGTTTTTGTTTTTTTTCCTTCTTTTACAGCTGATTGAAGTATATGCAAATTGTGAAGTTACCCCCCCCAATAGCATACTTGTATTTGAATGTCTGCACTACTGCAGTTGCATGTACATGGATTAGCTTTGAATAGTAAGAAGAGTGAAGAATGGATTCCGGTGTGTTCATTGACAGTAATGATAATGACACAGTTCCCATCCTATTCCTCATTCAAAGCAAATTATTTTGTGCAAAATGAGCCGAGGCTTTGAAGGACACACAGTTAAGGGTAACTTTTAACACGAAGGTATTTATATAAAAGATTAAATAGTAAAGCTAAAGTTGCAGGTATGATTTATTAAGAGTTATAGTCTTAAAAACCCAGCTTATCTGCTCCATAAGGCCTGTAAAGATGTAGTGTGATTGACAGAATGGCTAGCAACATGCTTGAACGACCTCTGAGCAGCCTTTTTGATAATAACATTGATAATTCTGACTGGCTGTGGAGAAATTTGTGAGAACTTGAAACCAGTGAGAGATGCCCAGACAGAAATCTTTCACATAAAATATCTATAAGTGGTCAAACCTTGGCAGAACTTTTGAGTACTCTTCACTCAGAAATATAAGGTGACTAAGATTGTTCAGCCTTGGCAGAGCTTTGCAGTCTCTTCACAACCTTCATGCTTAAGCAACACACAACCTTGGTCAAGTTGTTGTCTTGTAGTTTCTGTATAATGCTCAGTTTTGGATTATAAAAATCGTCTTCAAAAATTCCTGAATCCACATCTACATCCAGATCGACTCGAAAAATCACTTGTTTGGCCAAGGCACCATCTCTGGTAAGATTTTCACTCCGGTCTCTTTGTAACCTTCAGTAATCATTCTAACAAACAGACAAACTGAACCAGTCATATAACCTTGTTGGCAGAGGCAACAAGCAAATCTGTCCGTTGTCATGTGGAGTTCAAGCCCTTGATGAGATGCCCAGTTTGTAAGACACTGTTGGTACAGTAGCTTGAGTCTAAAATGCAAGTCATGTGAAGGGATGAATAGAGTCCCTCCTTTTAAAGACATTTTAGAGACATTAAATTAAATTTGTGAAATTAGCTTTGATTTAAATTAATGGTCATCTTGGAACAGTTCTCCGAACATGTCCAAGGGAGAGTAAAGGAAAGCCCGGTTAATTAGGAGGCACCCAAGTGTGGGCTCATTTCCAGTACTGTCAGATGCAAAGCTCAACATACTGAAAGCTGCTTAGTGAATTGGAAGCACAGTTTACAACTTTTCCCATAATGGTCATATGGAGGGTATATTGCAGAGTCCTTAGGGTCCTAAAATTGAGTCTAAAATGCTATCAATCGTCTAAAGTTTAAGCCTTTAAAATGTCTCATTTGACGGGTCATAAAAATGTATTGAATTTTGGAAGCTAATGTTGTAGAGAGTTGATTGCACATTCAGTCTTTTAAATGTTATTGTAATGATTACACTAAAACAAAAATAGCAATATGGATGCAATAACGACGAATAAAAGTTGCGTGGCTTAGTCAGAACCTGCTGTAGTTTTTGTGTCAGAATCTGGTGTGTGGGCTGGCTCAATATCTCCTCCCATAAAACAAAAATAGCAACTTTCGATCAAAAAAAGGATTAAAAAAGTAGAAGTTAAAAATCTTCTTGTTATGAGAGCATTCAACAAGAACAGTTGGAAAAACCCAGTTTGCAAACTTTTGCAAAAAAAAGAAAAAAGAAACAGAGTTACTGTCAACAAGTCAGAAAGACTTGAAGTGGACAAAAGATGCCGCCGATGTTTCCCATCGCCCAATAATGTTCTATATTTACATTAGGACCATTACCAAGTGCAACCCATGTATAACTCACTCTGTAGCAACAATTTTAACTCTTATATCTTTCTTTGGGGACAATGTTTGAACACTAACAGGAAGATCAGGGATGTTCTGGACTTGGGACATGATGACTTAACACCAGTCAAAGAAAAACAGAGCTGATAGATGTCAATTGCTTTAACTCTTTCCCCCATAAAGATAAGACATTATTACAGAAACTACTCAGTTTGGAAAAGAGCTTCAATATACTCCTAGTAGGGCTAATGAGTTAAACCATGCCGACCAATTGTGACTAGACAAATTCATTTGTTTACTCTTCAAGCCTCTTTGGGACTCCATTTTCCCTTTCTTACAACTATAGATGTGAATTAGGACTTCAATAACATTCATAATGGTCTAAAGTAAACTTTCGGAAACCCTAATTATAATTAGACCTTTTACTTAGTTGAATAATGCTACAGTTGAATAATAATAATAAAAGTGAGATGAGACTGTAGCAGTCAGCTAAGGTTGCAGTTTGAAGTTAATTCTGATCTCATTAGCTTGCAGAGGATAAAGTGAGAACTTAGAACTTGAAAGAATGCCAGCCACGCTAAATGAAATGCCAGGTACAACACCAAAAGTACACAGCCCTACAGAGAAAAGTGCTGTATTATATCCTGTTAACTTAATGGAGAAACTTTTGTGACTACAGCCTCACCGCATGCGTCCGCAGGGAGCCCTGAGCCTAAGGTTGAGCTCTGCTGCATTGCAGCAGCACATCTGGCTTATGACTGATTAGTCCCTCGGATGAATAACTGGAAGGAGAAGCAAACTACTCTTCTAGTTTTGTATTTTTGTAGCTTTAGTTGAAGTACTCCCTCTGGCCTTGCACATTACTGTTTTCCAGCCTGACAGAAATAAAACCTTGTTTTTTCCTTGAGAACAGAGTAAGACAGTTCCACTTTTCAGCAGCGAGTGTCCAAACAGTTTTGTGGTCCCACTTGAGCCCTTATCGAGTCTCTCTTGGGTTTTTTACTCTGAACTGTTATTCTTCTCAGTGGAGAAGAGACTGAGAGTTTAGATTTTCATATTAAACTAAACCCTAAACCCAAAAGTTTGTGCTTGTTGTATGTCAGATTATGTTAGAAGCTCATCTTGTGACAAGCCACGGTTTTCAATAACAGTAAAGTACTGGCTGCTAGATTACCAAGGTTTTAACTGTTATTTTACAATTTTCCTTTAAACAAGAACAACAGCTTCTTAATGTAAAGTACTGCAGTGGAGTATAATAGTGTTATCTGTTGGTTTCTTTGGTTTTCTTACTGTAATCTCCATAAACATGACAGTAAAATGTATTAAAATAAGTTAGATCTATAGCTGCAAAAACAAAAACAAAAACAAGGTAAACCAGGTGGCAATCTTCATGTTCTTATTAATTTACACTGAATTCAATCCTTTATTTTCTTTTACTATTAGCTTTTATCTAAGGATGTAACAGTACCAGAAATGTAGTAGTTGGTGCTTATACGATGTTATAGGACCTTAGCCTTCAGTATCTGGGCTGCCTGCTCAACCAAGTGGGAGCCTTATGTTTTTATTTTTATCTCCAGTACCACTAGAAGAGCAGTTTAGCAAGATTTTGAGTTCAAAATAACCGTTCTTTACTTTGTACTGGGCTCATTTTATCGTCTCTGTCTTTCCCATTAAGTCAGTTATGTTGGCAACCCTCAAAAAAACAAAAAATGAGCAGTAGGTTGTTGCTACTGTTGTGCACACTGTTTACCTGAGATGACCATATTAGGCATATGTAGGGATATGCTCTTTATACAGAGCCAGACTCATTTGAAACTTTGCTCATGTTCATGTACATCAAATATTGTAACCGTATATATAAAAGAAAATGAGGAAAATCCAAACAGGTCTACTTTAATCCATTTAGGTCCATTCACTCCTTATCATAAGAGTGTCCTCGATATGAATTGCACTCAGTTTAGTACAGTAGGGCTAATAGGAAATGATCATTCTCCCCTCAAAATGATCGATTTATGGAGAATTGTCCATAAATCGAGCAACTATGTCCTCTGATTACACAGCATATGTTTGAATTTCTTTGCAGTGCGTGCTAAATGAGTGATGATAGGGACTGAAGATGGATTATAAGCAGACTGAAGGCACAGAGTTGAAACATGAGTGGGACTCAACATGGCACCATACAATGAAATGTTATAGCAGCTTGCTGTTACTATTTTTCTCCCTTGAGGCATCAACATGCTCAGTGTGTAGCACTATTCAGAAAAATCAGTACATTCCCTTTATTTTTTTAAAGCATTTTTTTTTTTACATTTCGAGTTTTAACTTAGTGATCTGGTTATATTTTTTTTCAGTAAACAGATATCTGCAATTTATTGGTCACCGATGCAAAACGTGCAGTACATTATTGGTTGCTATGGCAACTGCTGGGACAACCAGGGAGCCAAAGAGATCCTTTCACCCTATACTTTTGGTAACTGTCATATTAATGCTACAACAGCCTTGAGGAGGCTCTTTCCTCTAATTATGGGTACTTGGGTGTGTTGTTGATGATACTCAGCTGCAGCTTGTATTCATCACATCACTCCCGTATCCGTAATTGTGAGAGAGCATCCTCTAGCTATTATCTGTGCAGGTGGCCTGCTGGGGATGTGAGACCCCAGAGGGAAAACCGTATAATTTGAAATTCTTTGGATATGCAGGGGACAACTGCAACGGATCATTGAGGGACGCCGAAATTTAATGGAGCATGAGTATAGAAACATGCAGCCTCATCCAGAGAATAAAAATTGTGTTCAGACAGATACTGAAATGACCTCTTCTACTTAATCTGTATTTGTAATGCTCTTTAATTGCCTGGGCTGAAAGCACTCGTGCAGGGTAGATGGAATACATTTGCACTCCAGTGCAGATTCATCCTCACTATGGTCTTAGGGTATTTTAATGGGGCGTACGACTAACAGAAATGATTGAATTCTACTTACTGGTTGTAGATATTGGTTGAAACTGGGGGATAGTAAAAACTTTTGCAGTTGTCACCCATCCTTTCACTTAAGCAACCAAAGCACAGTCGCCTGATGGAAAGTGTCAGAATAAAAACACTCAGTTGCAGAAAATGAAATAATGGGTATTACATAATACAGATGCAAATTCTTAATGTAATGTGTGTGTAAAAAAGCAAGCGTGGCATGTAGCATAAAGGTATCCTGATGGTTGGAAACACTGCCAGTGAGCTATATTAATGCAGGCCATTCACATGAAATAGGATTATTATAATATACACAGGCATTTGCCCCAAGTTCTGAAAAAACAACACACATTTTTTTCATTGAAGTATGCAGATATGCAAAACGTACATAACTTAACCAGCACTTTTATAACAAAATCTGCAATATTTCAACGTATAAAATATTGACATTTATCATCATAAACAAGAGGGGAGCATCACACTCACACAGATAATGAAAGGGCACTACACAGAGCCTGGAAGAGTCCTAATGATTGATAATAATGGTACTCCTCTTTAAAATTAAACAAGAGTCACTGCCGTCTCTTTCGGTCTTCCTCTCTTCTCCAGCCTCTTGTTCTCCATTTCAATTTAATTAGATATGGCACAGACTCTCAGTCTCTCCCTTTTCAACCACACATGCGTACACACACTCCCACGAACAAACAAAGATCTGGAGCATAAATGTTATTTGCAGACGGCTCTTCGAGAATTAAAAAGCTCTGCTTGTATACAACATACATGAGAAGAGACGCACAGAGGGAAGGCAAACAGACAGAAACAGACCTTATGCCCAAAAGTATGTGGACAGGCTACGGTCAGAGTCAAAGCTTTAATCAATCACAAACAGAATGCTGTCTTACGGGTAATTGGCGTATCCGTAATGCTCTTTAGCTACATTAACAAACAGCTCATCTCCCTCAGTGTGTGAGCTCCCGATAGTTAGCAGTTTTAGAAAGAGAAGTAGTCTGGTGCGAGGATAAAGAACAGCTGGCCTGGAAAAAATAAGCTGTGTCGGTTCTTTGAGCACAATTTTGTTATATGTGATGCAGGATTAAGCTACAAGGTACGTAATTACTACAAGGGAGGGGAAAAAACACATTAGCTTTGTTTCAGTATCTTCAAACAGCCACGTCACTTAATGTGCTGAATAGGGGCAAGTTAAGCAGAAATGCCCAGATCTCCCTCACCCCAGCCACCTCCTCCACCCGTTCCGGGACACACACACACACTAACACACACACACACTAACACAAACACATTCCGATCACAACTGAGAGATGTAATCTCTCCAGCGTGTCCTGGGTCTGCCCTGGTGCCTCCTCCCTGTCGGACATGTCTGGAACTCCTCACTTAGGAGGTGCCCGGGAAGCATCCTGGCCTATGGTGTCCTAGTGACATGCCTGTTCATGGACACCCTTATGTTCAAACATGGTTTTAGTTCTGGACAAACTGCCATTAGCACAGAAGCATCAACAATAACAGAACACAACGTCGTGTTCAGGTTGGACAGGCCATTCCTCCCAGTCACATTTTCGGTCTCACTGTCATTTCCCACGTGAGATTCCAAGTCCCTCAGTAGGACAGTGGAGTCACCAGATTGGGCATCTTTCATTACCCTTATCAGGGACCCCCAAGAAGGTTGGGTACTTTACACTGTACTTTGAACATACTGAAAATGTCACGGCTGGCGGAGTGAGCCGTGTGGTGTGGAGGAAAAGGAGGACCCAAAATGCAGCAGTGACTGATGATACGAGTGATGTTTATTTACAAAGTGGTAGTGGCAGAAACAGGCAGTGAGGCATGACAAAACAACTGAAGAAACCTAAACTGGGAGAACTAACTGACAAACCTGAGACCATACAAAAGGGGTGCGGGGCAGAGAGACGCAGAGACAGGAACACCATAGAACGCAGAGATACACGGATGAATGCAGACGAGCCGACAACGAACACAGACCGACACCCACTAAATATACACACACAAGGTAATTGGGTAATCACACACAGGAGGGAAGGACAGCTGAACCTAATACACATGAGGACCGGAAGAGACAAGCTGAACACAATGACAACTGACACAGACTTTCAGAACAAAACAGGAAATCTAGAACCTGAACCGGACACAAGGGGGGAGGGCACAGAATAACTAGAACAGAGGAAAATAATCACAAAACACAAAACGCTGGGTCAACGACCCAGGACCATGACAGAAAACAGTCAGGACCCAGGCCTGTGTTCAGGTATTTGTGTGTTAGAGTAGGCTCCCTGTCCACCAGAAAAGGGATTGTCCACGTCCAATTAGCTAGCCTCAGCAGCCAGAGATTGGACTGCCAAGGTCCAATCCTCACTGCACTGAACCCTTTGGCCCCTCCTCTTGGGTTCCAAATAAAAGGAGTGGGGAAAAAAAGCTTTGATAATGCTTTTTTTTTCACTACTGAAAGAAAATGTCTACTTTGAAGATTTATATGTATTTGAGAAATACTCATTAGTGCATAAGACAGTTAATCCTGACATTGATTTTATGTGACAATGCCAGCCCTGTGGTCAGGTATTTGCGTCCATTTGGTCATGTGTTGTATGTAGGCCTGTTCCAGTCACTGTTTTCCTCTCCACAGCTCTATTTCTGAACCTCTCCTTCTTATTACACTCCACCACAATATAGATGCCCCTTTGTGTATGTGTGCCTGCATGTGCGCGCACTCAGATGATTGAGGAGCCATCAGAGTGGGTTATTATTAACACAGCTGAGTGGATGGTGTTATCAAGCTGCCTCTATTGAAACCTACCGCTTACTCCCATGTACACACACATACATGCACACACACTCTTACAGCTCTCAGATTGCTTCTTTATGAAAATGGCCTATGCTTTCTGACTACCCACTCCGTACACACGGAGGTTCCACATGCGTACTCGTCATGTCTTAAATGTTCACTTTTACCTTCTTGTAGCTTCTGCTGCTCAGCAGTTGTGCTTGTAATCTAGTTCTCTGTTTGGTTTTCAGGGAATACATTTCAAGTTTTGGATTGTGTCGAGCTGCCTCTGCTGTGAATGTGTGTTTGCATTTGTTTGTGTGTGTTTGAGAATATTGTGAGGTTTTGGATCTATATCTCAGCAGTGAGAATCATCACCCACTTGTGTTCCTGCTGGCACGAACATCAAAGAAATACACAACTAAAGAGCAAGAGCAAGACTCAGTGTTTATCGTTCCCATTTGATGAACAACAAGGGTTTCAAAACTTTTCAGGAATACAGCAGCAAATTTTTAACTCTAAAGAAAAAATGGCTTTGAAATTTGTTTTCAAAATCAGGACTTCTTAGTCTCTTTTGTGTTTTCTTTAAAGAATGTTATTTTTTTTACTTTACTTCTGATAACTTAAATTAGATGCCAAAAATATTTTTGGAGTCATATAAGAGGTCAGTAAGAAAAAACGGGCAGTGAAAAAATATAAATAGCTTTGCAATATTTATTAAACTTCCAAGTATTTATATAAATAATTAAAATTTTTGACCTTGGTAGTTCTGGGAGCAGAAACTCCTTGTTGAAGCCAGAGGTCAGAGAAAGATGGTCAGACTGTGTTGAGCTTTTGAGGAGACAACAGTAACTCAAGTAACATCTGTGAAGGTTCTCAAATAACCACTTGTTACAACCAAGGTATACCGAAGAACATCTCTAAAAGTGCAACAAAGCAAAGCTAGAAGCAGCAGAAGACCACACCAGGTGCCACTTCTGTTAGCTAAAAGCAGGATACC
>NW_005187433.1:2615691-2616843 GCF_000239375.1 Pundamilia nyererei | reverse complement strand
TGTGTGTTATACTTGTATAACTATGCATGTGACAAATAATGAACCTTGAACCTTGGAGCCTACATTTCACACAGGCTAACAAGAGTTGGACAATAAAAGATGGGAAATCATTGTCTGGTGACATTTTTGGCCCTCCTGAGCATCATTTAACATCACTTTATGACCACAGTGTACCCATCTTCTGATGGCTGCTTTCAGCAGGATAATGTGCCATGTCATAAACCTCAAACTGGTTTCTTTAACTGTATTCAAATTGCCTCCACAGTCACATAGAGCATCTTTGGGATTTAGTGTAAGAAGAGATTCAAGTCATAGATGTGCAGCCCCCCCCCCCCCCCCCACAAAAAAAAAAAAAAAAAAAAAAAAACCCCCCCCCCCCCCCCAAAAAAAAAAATAAATAAAAAATTCCAGCAGCAAAAAATTTTCCAGCAACAACATGATGCATTTGTGTCAATTTAGAGCAAAATCTCTGAGGAGTTTTTCCAGTACATTGTTGAATCTATGCCATGAAGAATTAAGGCAGTTCTGAAGTGACCAGGGAGTGTATATTTAGCTACATTTTCTTTCAATAGAATTTGTTATTGTGGAAGTTCTGTAGTGTTTCTTGTCTTTTCAGGAAAGTTTGGTTACTGAGCTTTTACTGTTGAATAGAAAAATGTGCATTTCATTCCAGATCTAAACCCAGGGAAATATATAGACGGTCAAATGAATGCCTGTAAATTCTGCTTGATGGAAGCTTTTTAATAGTGAACTTGGGGTGTTTGTGAGTGTCACCGGATGCCCTGTCTCTGGAAGATTCACAGGCATTTTTTTTTTTTTTACTGTCCAGATGAAAAATAGGCCAAAGAAATGTTTGTTTTTTCCAGTGACAAATTTAACCTCTTACTTTAATATGTAGACTCTTGCTGGGAAGGATCTGTATCACTATTAGTTTGCTAGTATGCAGTAATGAAGTAATGAAGTGCAAACAGCTCGTGGGTTCCAACGTGTGAAGATTTAAATGGTATACTTTATACATTTTCATGCCAAAAGAAGAAAAGCAATTAAAGTTAATAAACACCTACCTAGTGAATATAACATTTGCAGGCTTGTCTAAGATGGGAAGTCACAAGGACACTTTCTGGTTTTTATAAATATATATAAATATATATA
>NW_005187433.1:2614617-2615663 GCF_000239375.1 Pundamilia nyererei | reverse complement strand
ATATGAAACTTTATTTTTTTTATGTATTTATTTTTTTCCCCTGACACTACATTTTGAGCTGCTGAGCTTCAAACTTTCCATGGAGCCGTGAGCTCTTCTGTGTTTTTAGCTGGGGGGCAGAGCAGATAGACAGGTGATGGCTGAGATATCAGTGTGTGCGACTGTGCAAGTGTAGATGGAAAGCGCAAGATGAGAAGACTTACTGTAGGTTATTTATCTTCCAAGATGCTGGCTTAGCTGAGCTGTCAGCAGCTTATAGTGTGTATGTGTGCGTGTCAGTGAGAGGAATAGCACACATTTTGCTAATATGCTTATTGATCCAGTCATCTGACACTACTCATGTTGTTAGAGCGTCCATCTACTGAGCCCTGACTGGAGTACTCAAGTAGCTGAAATGTAGCCAAGCTAAGATCAATTATTACTCTATTTTAAAGTTATTTTTGATTTCCTTTTTTAATGTCATTGATCATCTAAGGGCTAAAGGCAATTACTACTTGCAACGGAAAAATGTGTGTTAACTGCAGTATATATCTCTTTGTGACATGTTTCACCCAGCAACCTGTAGCAAACTCCAGCAACCATTTGCCAACCAGGTGGGAATACATTTTTTTCCTTTTCAACTGGTCATTGCCAGAAGTCGGTCTTGTGATGAAAGCCTTAGTTGATGAAAAACATTTCAAAAAGAAGTTAAAACAAGCTTTAAAATATGCATGCATGCATTTAAGGCCTAGCTAACACATCTAGCACAGATATTTTACATAGAAGGAAATTAAGTCACTTCCTGCTAGAGAGCCACATTGCTGCTTCTTACAATATCTTTCAGCTCTAAAATATCTATATCTTCCCCTTGTACCCTCATGCACTAATGGTGGATGGGTTCTCTAAAGTGATTTCCAAATGCCATTTCATGATCGGCCTCAGTACAAGAAAACACTGACTACTGCCAACTCATTAATACAGGGAGTGCAGAATTATTAGGCAAGTTGTATTTTTGAGGAATAATTTTATTATTGAACAACAACCATGTTCTCAATGAACCCAAAAAA
>NW_005187433.1:2606366-2613381 GCF_000239375.1 Pundamilia nyererei | reverse complement strand
GTGTTGATGTCATTAGACCACACCCCTTTTCATTACAGAGATGCACATCACCTAATATGCTTAATTGGTAGTAGGCTTTCAAGCCTATACAGCTTGGAGTAAGACAACATGCATGAAGAGGATGATGTGGACAAAATACTCATTTGCCTAATAATTCTGCACTCCCTGTATGTAACTATAAATATCAGCCATGCATGCCATTGTCAGGATTTTACTGTACAACGTAACAGGTACATGAATATGTCTGTCAACTCTGCAGGATTCTTTTCTTTTTTTTTTCCAACCTGCTGATTGTTTATACGAGACGGAATCATAACATCATACAAGTCTGCTCATAAAAAGCGAAAACATTGCCTTAATTAAATTCAGCTGCCTTAATTAAAGTCCCCTCCTCGGGTAGTACTGGAATACTTCCAGGGCTGCAGCAAGGAAGTGGAAGTCATGTTCCTATTTTGGGGAAGTGGATGAAGTCACAGCCAGGCATGCAGCACAGTTGGTGGCAAAAATTGTGTTGATGTAGCAAAAATTAAAAAAAAAAAAAAAAAAAAATCTGTTTTCTTTGTGCCAGCAGACAGTTTACGTGGTGCACTGCCCTCCGAGAGGATTCTGACCTGATGCACTTCAGGGCTGTTAGGAGAAAGAGTTGTGGCAGCGTTATTCGATAGGTGGGGAGTGCAGCATGTCTTGAACCTCCAGGGCAAAGTTGATGAATAACATCAGAGCTGCACACACACACTTAAACAACGCCAAACAAAATGGTCCAAATGTGGCCATTTACTCTCCCCAATAGATCATGTCTCATTGCTATGGCAACTGCTGACAGCCAGCAGTCACTGTTGTCATGGGAACAGCTTGACAGGCTACTAAAGAGAAGAGGAAAAGGGAGGCGGATGTAGGAGAGGGTTAGGGAAAAATGGAAACAAAGAAGGAACTAACACAGCAGCAAATTCCACATGCCGTGTGTTTTTAAGCTCGTGTGTTGCATTAATGTGTTTCATAGTTTGACTTTTTTGTCCGCACAGTTTTTTGAGATCAATGTTGGCTCCTAGCTGACCGAATAAGCAAAATCTATTAGTTTATTGTGCACTTGGGGGTTACCTTTCAGATGGTGTGTCTAGTAAATGGCAAAATTTAAACTGGAAAAAGAGAATGGTACCAAGTGGAGTTATAAAAAGAGATTACTGTTTATTTATCTTATTTTACTTTAGTTTGTTTGTTCAGCTTGAACGTGTCCTCCACATCTCTCCTCGCTTCCTTCTTCCTTCATTTTCCACCCATATTTTCCCCTCCTTCATCTTCCTCCCCTCCTCCACTCCATACTCCTGTCCACCTCATGGAAAAGCTTTTAGATGATTAAAACACAACAGTGTATTCTGTTTTCGCATGTCTTTTCCCCCCAGCATCATTATTATTCACCGTCATAATGCCTCTCTGACAGTTGATTCTCTTGAAATAAAGTATAGTGGGTCGTTTTGTTGATTCTCAAAGGAGGAGAAAAACTTGGAATTAATGGCCCGGCAACAAAAACAACTATGTTTATAATTATTTACAAGGTTTATTGAGTAGCTTTTGAAAAGAAAGTGACTGTCAATAGAGTCAAAGTCAAAAGGTGTAACAGATGGCAGCAGTCACTTTGGATTACACATGAAATTACCATGTGTAGTGCTGCACATGGGATTTTATATTGAGGTATAAGTATTATTATTGTAAGTTTATTTTTATCTATATTAGAGATGGCACGATACCACTTTTTTATGTCCGATACCGATATCATAAATTTGGATATCTGCCGATACCGATATGAATCCGATACAGTGTTTTTTAATCAACAAAACTGTTTTTTAAATATCTTGCTGCATTTTGTATAAGTTCATACTCAAGTTTAAAACAACAACTAGACTAAAGCTATTCTATTATACCTGTATGCAAAAAAAAAAAAATTTCATAGTTCAGCAATACTGATCAATCTAATAAACTTAAACCTACACCATCCTCCCTATTCTGGTATTTTAAAGAGTACTTAGCGTAAATATTAAGCAGCCTAACTAATAGGGTTCCAACTCCCAGCAACAACAAAAATAAATAAATAAAAAATAGGAAACCACCCCTCACACTCCACCTCATGATGCTTAATCGACGTAATCAACCTTAATTTGATGCAGTGTGGAAAAAAAAATGCACAGAAATCAATTATTTTTCAAGAAATATTAAATAGATTCAACATCTTTCTTCAACAAAACTGCAGACTGCACAGATGGTACCTTCCCAAAGGAAAAAGTACTATAGCTTACTAGGGTATATTAGACTTAATAGTTACTATATACAGTAATTGACTTCTATTCATTTTGCATCAAATTAAAACTTTGGGTGTCAGATAATTATTTATTAAAAGCTAGACATTTTAAATGAGAATAAGAAAGAAAAGTATGTCTTTGTGCCCCTTTTCCCTGTTCATGCCCTATCGGCCCCCCTGGCTAAACTTTGCTAGATCCGCCCCTGCACAGTTACCAGCGTCAGCTACGTAGAAAAAGATCCTGGTGTAGAAAGTAATATTAAATAAATTCTAACAACAGCTGATCAAGCTTAAACGTGCTGCTGTTGTTCAGCCGCTGGTTTCCTCTTTCTGGTGCAAAGTGGGCCAAAAGCAAACTAGAGAGAAGGACTCGCGACAGAAAAGCCGATCAGCTGATCGTTAAGCAGTTTCATGATTGAAGTAGCAGCCAGAAGAGGCAGTCGCTCCATATATCGTTTGGTAAGCTTAACGCAGGAATGCTTTACAAACATTCAGAGATGGACTTACACACTTGCTTTACTTCTCTCGGGGATAACTTTGTCGGAGATGAAATGCCAGGTTGCTAGCGAAGCTCCAAATGCTATCCAGACCACCACAGGTCCCGCATGCCACAGCCGCTCTATCACGTGATGCCTACTGCTCCGACGTGCTAACGTTCTGAGGTGAGTTACGGCGTGTTGCAAGTTTTGTGAGGTGCTTTCGTGATATTTAATGGATCGGATTACATTTTTTATTTTTCTCCGATATCCGATCCAGTAATTTAGGTCAGTATCGGACCGATACCGATACGTAATATCGGATCGGTCCATCTCTAGTACGTATATCGCATCTTTTGTTGCCATCAAAATACACAGAAATTTACATTAAACAAAAATTCATATTGACTACTTACATTCAGATTCCAACCAGATTTGAAAAGGAAATGCCTCTACAAGTTGTGATGAACTTGCTGCAGGATGGCAGCAGAATGTGTTTTTTCTTCTTTCTTTTTCTTCTTCTTGTCATCAGAAGACGGTTGCAAGAAGGTCCAAACTTGGTGGCACCAGTTATTCGTCTGGAAAAATAACTTTCAAAATACTACTATACCCAGCATGGCATTCGTGTTCTTTTGCCTTCACTTTTTCATCATATGATTGAACTGGGAGTAGAAAGTTAATACAGGTCCCCTCTCATTATGCAGCACAGCACTCCTGGCAGCAAACATTATTACATGTTGAACCCCCCATTGAAAAGCTTCAGCTAGCATTTAAGCTATATTCACGCAAGAAAATCACAGGCGGTATATCAGATGTTCCGGCACTAATGTGTAGCATCGCTCATATGCCAAATCAAAGTAGCTAATAATCCTCTAAAAATATGTGGTATACATACACGTGAGACTCACTTTTCTCTGCATCATAAATGCGTACGTATTCTGGTGCATAAACATTACAGGCAAGTGTGTAAACACCTTAATCTGTCCTCCTCTTTGCTCGCAGTATTTGCACCAGCAGAATTTTTGTGCCTCCCTAAACACAGTCTCATTTAAAAACCTTTATTTTTGCTCGCAGTACTGCTGTTGCGCTGCTGTTCCTCCGTTTTGAAGAGCATTCATTTAAAAAACAAAAACCCACATGTCATCTCTTTTGCCGTCGATGATGCCTGGCAAGAAGAAATGAAAACATGTTTGCTCTCTGAATTCAGAGCATTAGAGGGAAAAACTGGGCTGCAGTGGAGAGTACTTGGATGACACTGAATGAAGGATGGGTCAGTGGATGAAAAAATGATTATTAGCACTATTGGCTCGTGGCTGCTCTGAGGATAGAGATTTCAACCAGAGCTGGGGTTTTCCCCCCTCTCTCTTTTTTTAAGACTTCTATGCTGGGAATCCAATATGAGATCAACTGAGCCAGTGATGGTTTTTATGCGTGCCTCACTCACACACACATGCATGTGCACATTCCTTACACAGGGTTGACAGATTGAAGAGGTGGAGCTTAAACTACCCAGTCCGACCCTGGCAACAACATCACGGTGATGCAACAGTACATGCACGTGTGTGTATGTGTGTCTAACTGATGACTCACTAGTAGCTAACGGTTTAAGATTTACTGAGGACCTGATTAAGGCTTACATATTTCCTTTTTTTTTTTCATCAGTTTATTTCTATTCTATGTAATTTGCAAAAACAAGCACGCGCACACACACACACAAATGCACTCACTGCATTTAAACTGAGGCTGATGACTAACTGTGTACCATGTCCTGCTCCTTTCAAATGCCGCTGTCACATCCTGTAAATACGAGTGTACCATCTGTCCACCCGACTCTGCCTTTCTGCCTCGCTGCTGCTGCTCCTCAGCTGAACTCCTGAGTGAGCTGTTGAGATCACCAGAGATGATCTATTTTTCAGTATGTCCTCTGAAATTGAGATGAGTTTCCTATGAGGGGGACATAGGAAACATTCTTTTGTTGCTGTTGTTTAGTTGGTGGAAAACACCAGCTATAAAAGCTGGAAGAAACTTCAAACTTTTTTTGTATTTAAGATGTTGCAAAGGGTTTCATCACAGTCTTTTGAAATAATGTAGTAGTTTGACTTTTTAAAGAGCCTCTTCTCTCTAAGTGGCCTGTGATTTACTTCTTAATGGGCTTTTATAACAGCAAAACATTCGTTTTTGTTAGTACTAGCATTAGTCTTGTTTTCCTTTTTGTTGTTTTATCTGCAGTGTTAGCTGCATCTCAAAAACTGCTGGTAAGTTGCTTGCCTAGCTCAGATTGATGCAGTCCTTTGAGGTTGAAAGATTTTTGTTGGATGTAGACAAAGCTTTTATTAAAATAATCTGGATAAAGTGTGCCACTTTGCAGCCATCATACCACAGTAACACAGCTCGTGGTGAAGCCCATTCGCCTTTACCCAGTCACGACCTGGCATTTTTACTTTTAGAGCTTAAAATGTTAGCTAGGAGAATCATCTACATCAGTGTGATCAAATATATGATGAAAAGATATGCGTGCACACTCTCACCTGATCCCTTCGGATGATTGCACTGAACAACTCGATTTTACCAGTCAGAGTATCCGGTGGCTTCATATGGCAGTGATGATGATTATTTTTATTATTAATCATTTATTTATTTTTATTTATTTTTAATTGTTTTTTGGTCTTTTACCTTTGTGAACAACAGATGTGGAAAAACAAGGCTGCTGGTGGCACCTTTTTACTTACCTCCAGTCTAAATCCCCCATGGAAGTGAAGTGTATTTCAAAAGGTTCTATGGGGTCTCAGGACAGAGTGCCTACTTTCTTGAGAAAGGTCGCCAGTAATTCAGGGAAGATTGCACCTCTCTTCCATGCCATCAGCTCTCAGGATTGTGTGCTGCCTTTCTACCTTGTCTGTAATATGTTTGCCACATGCATAAGTGAGCAGGCTTGAGAAGAGAGTTGAAGGCCTGTTGACCACATGAGGCTATCTTATAGTCATTTTCACATTTTCTTTATTCACATTGTCAGCTTACATTTATACAATTTCCATATAGAGTTGTTCATTCTTTGAGTAAAATACCACATGATGAACCGCCAGCCACTCTCTGCTAATGTTCAGATTGCCTATTACAGTTTCCAAATGCACTTTATGGATTGCTTCAAACAAATCATTCTAGTTGTAGTGGGAGGATGGTGTTCCTCTTACCATGCATAGCAGCATTTTTGAGATGTATATCATACAATGGAAGAATCTGTGATAAGTGTTTTATTCCAAGAAATGCCAAACTTTTTCCAAAAACTGTGTTTGGGCTAATCTGGATAATCCATAGATTTTACTCTAAACAGACTTCAGTGAGAGCAGAGAATTTGTTCCAGTGACACTGCAAAGATTAGTTGGTTAAGGAGTAAATATATAATTATATAGGCAAAGCTGTTTGGCCTCACTCACAATTGGGAACACTTGTACAATGGTGTGAAAAAGTGTTTGTCCGCTTCTTGATTTTTAATTTTTTGGAATGTTTAAAAGTTTCATATCATCAAACTAACTAGTCAAAGATAACACAAGTAAACACAAAATGCAGTTTCTAAATGAAGGTTTTTATTATTTAAAAAAAATCCAAACCTACATTTATTAGATTAATTTAAAAAAAGAAAAATTGATTTCCAAGTAATTTTAGACTTGATAATAAAATATCAGAATTTTAATTGTGCTTTGAAGCCCTCCTGCTGACTCCGTTCTGCTATAATTTAAACAACTATGGTGATCATTTTTTAACAATTTAACAATGTGTGTAAGTGTTGTGTTTCCCCCAATACCTCACTATTGCAGTGGTGCCCAAGGCTTTCAAGTGTAACTGTAATCTGAGTCATTTGCCATGCTAAAATAAGATACCAAGCATTGTTCATCAGAAACATGGGAAAAGATGGGAAAAAAAGACATAAACACAAACGTGGGATGGTAATCATGAACCAATTTTACCCAATCAGAACTGCATCCCTTCAAGATTATCTATTTATTCTTTCAGCCTGTTTCGCAAAGTGTCAGAGGAAAGTGGCAGGACTGCAACAATAACAATAAAGCGATTAGTTATGTCTATAACTTCTGTTCCCTGAAGGAGAGGAACGAGGTACAACACATAAGTATGGGATATCACGCCCTCGCGTGTCCTGGCTGAAGAAACCTTTATTCACGCCTTTACGGCAGATGACGTGTGATGACACGCGCACGGCCCCGCCCGCACATATAGCCGCTGTCATCAC
>NW_005187433.1:2582703-2599585 GCF_000239375.1 Pundamilia nyererei | reverse complement strand
TGAGGGATGACTGTGATGACAGCGGCTATATGTGCGGGCGGGGCCGTGCGCGTGTCATCACACGTCATCTGCCGTAAAGGCGTGAATAAAGGTTTCTTCAGCCAGGACATGCGAGGGCGTGATATCCCATACTTATGTGTTGTACCGAGTGAATCGACTGAAGGGGAACTGCTTGTTATAACCAAAGTATGCAGAAGAGGTTTTGTTAAATGCACAGCATATAGAACCTTTAGGTAGATGGATTACAGCAGCAGAAGACCACACTGTGTGCCAGTCCTGTAAGTTAAGAACAGTAAACTAGGCTGCAATTTGCACAGGCCCACCAAATTTGGACAATAGAGAACTGGAAAAACATTGCTTGGTCTCATGAGTCTCAGCTTCTGCTGTCACATTAAGATGGTAGAGTTAGAATTTGGTGTAAACAACATGAAAGCATGGAGTCAGCCTGCCTTGTATCTACAGTCCAGGCTGGTGGTGGTGTAATGATATGGAGGTATATTTTCTTGGCACACGTTGGGCCCCTTGGTACGAACTGAGCATCATTTAAACACCACCGCCTACCAGAGTATTGTTGCTGACCAGCTCTTTAAGATCACAGTGTACTTATATTCTGGTGGCTGCTTCCAGCATGATAATGTGCCATGTTACAAACTGACTGCGAAACTGAGAGTATGGTATTGACACGGCCTGATTAATAGCAGAGCAGATTTGTGAGAGCATTGGATTGATTTCTAGATTCTGCTGGAGGTAAAAGTGGAAAATATGTTGTTTTGAGTTTACTGACCTTGTGACCCATGAATAATATACCTTTTCTAGTAGCAAGGTGTATGTTGGTTTTAAAGAAAACATCAGTATTCAGCTTTGAAGAATTTTGATTTATTCCTGTCTATAAAGAAAATGACCACAAAGCATCCAAAGGATTTGGAAGTCAGGTACCATGTGTGAAAGGGACTTTGTTAAACTTGGACATTAAGCTTGTAGAGCTGCTCAACATTTAACACATTTCTTGTGATCTCATTGTTTGCTCTAAAAAAGTTTTTTTTTATATAAATATATATATTATATATATATAGGTGTATGTATGTATGTGTATGTATATATCTATGTGTGTGTATATATATGTCATTTTTATATCAGCCTACTGCATCTAGTAGCTTTAATCCAACGTCCATTCACACTTTGCTCTGTAGCACATCCAGTTCTGTGAAATGGCTTTTATATCATGACTTAGAGGCAGGTTTTCTATTACTTTTTTCCCTGTAACAAGTTCAATTTGACTGAATAATGGGAACATTCTTGCTGCCGCAACATTTCGGCACCAGTCTGCGTTTCACTCGAGCTTTCAGGAAGAATGGCCTTTGCTGAAAGACTGTAGTGCTGCACGAAGAGCTAAAGCCATCTCATCTCAGTCAGATCTTAATGCATTCAGAACTGCAGCTTTTCATCAGTGTTATGGAGGAAATTATAGGCAGACTGCTACAGCCCATTTCTTCTTGCGAAGCCTTACCTTAAGACTGTAAGATGCTCAGTGAAAACATACCCACACATACATAAACAGGAATGATGGTTATGAAGTCTTGATGATAGGCTGTCACACTGCGGAGCGAACATGTGGGCTAACATTTATTTTTCTGTCTGTCTTTTTTTCCCCTCCCACTCTTTGGCTCCTCGTTCTCTCTTCTTGCTTTTATTTGTCCTTCTTTCTCTCTCTCTCTGTTTCTGTGGGTCTGCCTTTTTAGTCCACTCCGCTGCACCTGGCAGCAGGATACAACAGGGTGAGGATAGTTCAGTTGTTACTACAGCATGGAGCAGATGTTCACGCCAAGGACAAAGGGTATGTACAGAGAAAACGACAAGGGGAGTGTAAGTGGGGGGGAAAAGGCACTTGAATTCAGGATTTTCTTAAAAACTAAACATCTTAATGGTAACACATCATAACTGCACTGCTATTTATGAGACATAATTATGAGATTTTGCTATAGCCAGTAGGATGAGACTCCTTAATCCATCTCATTGGATCATAAGATTTAGGTGGGGATATATACACATTCTGTTGTTGGCGTGCACAGAGTATGATGCACTGCATTCTGCAGAAGCCCTTGAAGCTCTTTTCTGCAGTTTCTGTCACATTTCAGGCCTGCTTATAGACCAAAATGACTGGGCGTGCATAAAAAGTTAGTGAGGGTGGTCTCTGCTTATGCAGCCACACAAAAAACCTGGAAACCATTCGAATAGCTGTCAAACCACGACTTTATTGATGTAAACTGAGATGTCAAAACTTGTCACTAGGGGTGCGGGGGAGGTTGTCAAATGTCATTTACGTTTTTTCCCCTTATAGACTCCAATCCTGAAGGTACTTAGATCTCTCCTGATCGAGGTGGACACGAGAATGCACATGTGCAGTAGAGCTGGACTGGACTTTAAATGGTCCTCAGTTCAAACAGTCTAAGCAAAGTAGATGAATGAGTGTCATTGCCTGCTGCACTTTCCACAAAACCAAACTTATTATCCAGTAGCAAGAGCACGTCTGCTACCGTGGGCTCTGTGTGAGCAAGCTGTGAGACACCCTCAACCTTTTATGTAGTGCCGCTATGATGTTGACATCTGAGGCACTCGATGTGTAACACTGATTAGCAGGATGTCACCGTGCCAATGTGACCAAGATATCAAATGTGGTAAATGGTATTTTTACTGAACATCAGCATGTTAGTGTAAGTGTCACATTGTTGGACTCAGCACACATTTTGTGTGTATTTAGAATTGTTAACACTGATGTTTGTTTGTAATGAGAAGTCTTCTGGGTTTTTGGGTTTTTTTTCCAGGGGTCTGGTGCCGCTTCATAACGCCTGCTCTTATGGACACTATGAAGTTACTGAGCTGCTGTTAAAGGTACAAACACACATACATCCTGTTTCTGAATATACTGGGTCGGTGGACATAATTCATAATAAGAAGCTATAAATGACCTCCTAAGACCTGCTTTGTTAGTTCATTAAAAACGTGACACATTCATTGTACACATGCACCAGAGCCGATGGCATCATTCCCTTTTGAGCAATCCAGAATCAATAATGATAAAACTGCTGTCAGTAATCTCCTCTGTACTTTTTTTTTTTTCTTCCGCTATTTTTTTCCTTCGCCAGCACGGAGCCTGTGTGAACGCCATGGATCTGTGGCAGTTCACCCCTCTACATGAAGCGGCGTCTAAAAACCGAGTGGAGGTGTGCTCTCTGCTGCTGAGCCACGGGGCTGACCCGACCCTGCTCAACTGCCACAGCAAAAGCTCTGTGGACATGGCACCCACTCCCGAGCTGAAGGAGAGACTTACATGTGAGTGTGGCTCTTAATTTACATAAAGTGCAGCTGCAGAGTACAGCACGGCTAAATGAGTCTGTTTGTTTTAGAAAGGGCATATTTACACGGGCTATGTTTGGAACAGCTGATTTGAAATTATTTTGAACATGGGAGTCTCAATCTTTTTTTTCTTTTCTTTTTTTTTGACAGGGGATTACAAAGGGATTATTAGTACAACAGAGAGATTGATATGATTATTTTGATAGCCAGCAGTCTGATGTTGAATTATTTCTTGAAAGAGCCTCATATTCACCTGTTTCTTCATGTGGACTTGACTAGTGGAAAAGCCACAGATTAAAAAAACATGAAAGTCAGCTAGGGATGGCAATTGGACTCGATTCCCATCCCTAAAGTCATCCACGGTTCGAATTATTACAGATTTCCTCGGCTATATAAAACATTTTATTGTCTGTATTCATGTTTTCAGGGTGCATTAATCCAATCCCTGACTTTAAAATTTATTTTTCATTATAAAAAAAATGCCTTGAACCTGGACTACACAATTTGTGTTTTAACATGAACTCTTTACTTTAAATTTCCACAAACAAGCTTACTGATTTTAAATTAGTTTCTTTTTTTAATTTTGGTTTATTCACTATATTATAATATGTAAATAATCTGCTTATATACGCGTGTTCTTTATGAAATTAGCTGTTTTCTTTGTAATATTAGTTCGGTTCGCATTACACTGCAACTAATATTTGACTAGAGATCCGTGATGTATTAATTAATTAGAGACTACACCATAATTAAGTTAATTTTCATCGTACTTTCAGGACGCAGCCACCACAGAGTAAAAAGGTTGGATAATCCTTTGTTTTTGCCAGAAAGCCCTCTGCAACTCGAGTTAATTAGTGGGTCAGCTCTCTTTTTCTTTCGCTGCACTTGTTGCCTCATCTCTGTAATGAAGCAGATCAAAACAAAAATCAAATGCCACACGAATCATAAGCCATCAGAAATGTTTTCACAACTGCGGGATGACGGTTCGTTTTTGATGATTCTATGTTGTCGAAAACGCATCTCAGTTGTGCGTTTGCTGCAGACTCATCACAGGAATATAAAAATATAAAAACAAAGACTTCCTGGACAGATCTGATGTTGCCAGCTCCAGATATATTTTTTAAGCCAGTTGGTTAGTAGCTTACAAAGTACAGTTGATATGAAGGGGAAAACTTACTATAAAAACATTAATGTGCTCAAGTTGGGCAAATCTACTTGGATCGCCTTGCTTTTGAAGCTACTTTAAAGTGAACCAATCCAGGAACTTCAGTTTATGGCACTTAAGTGTTCAACTTACTATCTGCTAAGCTTCCCATAAGTTACGGAGCTTCCCAGTTATACTTATAGCTTTTGTTTTAATTTAAGTTGACAAATAATGTGTGTTACGCTTTATTTGGTACTAATTATTGATATTTGTATGCCTGCACCTTGCCTCAGGGTCCAGAAAACAGCAGAAAAGGAAAATAAAACAGGATGGCAACAAACACACTGCTAAAAATGGTTTCAAAATGAGACAAAGCAGTGGCTCTGTCCATCTTTTCTTAGCAGTTTATAGATATGGTTACATATACAAAGAGCAAACGTGTAGTTCATCTCGTGTTTTTCTTCTTTCTCTGAATAAATTATTTCTGTGTATTTCTGACCAGCAACTGAAAAATTCGTTTGGGTTTTTCAGAACAAAAATGTCATAACTCGCTACTGCTTCTCTTCCATCAGCTGTACTTTACGTCTTTAATTTTTTTTCTTTCTTAACCACGTGCCCTTGAAGATTGCGCCATTTATCTCAACGTCTGATTAGAAATGCATGAATGCTGTTGGCTCGGTCCGTAGATAGGACGGGCTCCTTTTATTCAGCCTGAAATGCTTCTGAAGCAAAATAGTTTGTTGTTTGTAATTTCCAGACCTCGGGGGAATAATCGCTTCTTTCTGCTCCAACTCCACCACAGAGACTGTTGCATCATATGTCATTAGCTCTCTGGTTGGGGAAAAAAATGAAATTATCTTTCTGAAGTATTGTTATGCTGCAGGGTCATTGCAAGTAGAATAATATATTGTAACAGTGGCTGAGAACTTCATAATTCAGTTTTTGGGTGGCAAGCTACATCATTTGCAGCCTTTTGTTTCGTAGGAAACCTCACAATGACAACTGAAGCTGCTTTCTTTCTAAAAAATTTGACATTTTCTGTGCGCGTGTCTTCAGATGAGTTTAAGGGCCACTCGCTGCTTCAAGCTGCTCGAGAAGCTGACATGGCCAAGGCTAAGAAGACCCTGGCATTGGAGATCATCAACTTTAAACACCCACACACACACGAAACTGCCCTGGTAAGATTTGGATGCATTTTAAAACACTGGCTCTTATATTGGTGCAGACGTGTTGAGATGACGTGTCCATGTGTGCTTTATGTGCGTTTGTTAGCATTGTGCAGTAGCGTCGCCTCACCCCAAAAGGAAGCAGGTGACCGAGCTGCTGCTGAGGAAAGGTGCCAATGTCAACGAGAAGAATAAAGAGTGAGTGTTGTTTTCCGCTGCATGCACAGCTCATAAACATAAAGTGAGAGCATTATATGTTTGTCAAGGTGACTCCAGCAGTGGATTTATGTTAGAGGTGAACAACACAAATCACTTTGCTGATGTGAATTGCCATTGCAAGGCAAAGTGGTTGCATCACTGCTCAGAGACACTTCAGGAGGTGAACGCACCGTTGTTCACACGACCTGACAATCAGCGGCGACAGAAATCGTCCGCTCTTCAGACGCTCAGTCTGCTGCCAGCCTCGGGCTTCAGCTCAGTACAAAACTATCCTGAATAATTCCAGCATTTAAAGCATAAAATGTGACCTATTATGTTTATTTCCAGCTCCATATTTTCATTTTTGGACTTTTCTAAGATGGCTTAGGTGGCTTTCCTGATTCATAGATCTCAATAATCCTTTTGATTATGATACGTTTTCTGTTCAAAATAGACTGGCTCCTGATTAAGTGTGATTGACTGACCATGTTTAGTAGCAGTGACCACTTGTAACAGTATATTTGCATGACAGAAACCAGGAAGAGTACAGGAATCCACTTTAATAGCTTTCTAAGTGAGGTATAAGAATAAAGTACTGCTAAGCTGAAGTGATGTACTTAGTGACAAATGAGAACTGATTTGGTCAGTGGGCTTGGTGATTCACTGCTTTCTCTTTGGAAATTTCTTAGAAATGGGCCTCTTCACATGTTGGGCTCTCCAGTCCAGCTGCCCTTACAGCAGTGGGACTGAAGCTATTACATTTACAATGATAGCGGGCCATGCAACAAATGATGTCATACGAATGTGTCATATATATATAAATACATACATATAGATACCTTATAGTGAAATTAGAATAAACGCATTGCTGAATAGGTGATTCTGTAAATTTCTGTTATGTTTTTTAACCCAGAAAAAATGCAGTACTGTAGTACATGGAGTGCAAAAACAGTGCTGACTTCATCTCAGGGTTGATGACTCGTGATAATATCCAACCTCATTCTGAGAACGTTTGGGCACTGCATTCTGTTTTACAAGCAATCTGAACGATCTAAAGTTGAGCAGTTATATTTATTTCCTAATGCTCTTCCCTCCCCTCTGTAGTTTCATGACTCCTCTTCACGTGGCAGCTGAGCGGGCGCATAATGACATCATGGAGGTGCTACAGAAACATGGGGCAAAGGTATGTCTTACTCCTCTTCCTCCATGTATAGAGAGTGTATCAAAAAGAATCATCCAATTTCAAAGTGCTTTAATTTCGTGGTTGTTCACCGGTAATGTTAGAGAGGATCGGTGAGTTTCTAATGTTTGGTGGCTGAAAATGCTGTTTTTCACACTAATCATCACAAAAAAAAATTCTAAAAAGAAGCATTGTACTGTGTTACTGCCCAAAGTTTTGGGTAAATGTTTCTGCAAACTGAACAATCTGGTGTGAGACCCTCAAAACAATGGTATTTTTCTAAAGATGGCATTTTTATTCAGCAGTCATACATTGTGAATTCAGTTTGGAGAAAGAACTGGATTTTAAGCAGCACTTGTGGTTGCGTCACTGTGAGAATGCTCTACAATCAAGGCGCTCAATGGTATATTTGTGTGCATCAGTGTGATGATGCACCTTGATTTGCTGTATTGCTCAAAAACATTTTTATCTATGAATAGTTTCTCATTTTCATACAACTGACTCTGTTGCAATGCACTGAATAATATTGCACCCTTTATTATTTCACCCTGAATCCCACAAATAAGATCCAAGGTTGTTGTGGCATGTTTTGTTATTCAGTTGTGCTGAGGCTTGTCACATAATTGTGTCAACATTATTATATTTGTTTACATATTTCAATAATTAAACCAAAAAAAGTCTTGTTTTTGTATATTTTCCCGGACCTTTTGTGAGATGAGGTTAACGTACAGTTGTTTATTAGTGTCTCATTTGGAAACGAGCTGACCTTATTTGGAACATTATTATTAGTAAGCACTTCATCAGTAATAGGAGAGTCATAAAATTACAGATTCAGATATTTTTTTGAATGACTGTAACTGCAGACGTCCTTTCTGAATCATTATTCTGAGGTCTTTGTTCTTGCAGGTGAATGCCCTGGACACACTGGGTCAGACGGCATTGCATCGTGCGGCGTTGGCAGGCCACCTTCAGACCTGTAGGCTGTTGCTAGGATACGGGGCAGACGCCTCGCTGGTGTCGCTGCAGGGCTTCACCGCTGCTCAAATGGGAAACGAAGCTGTTCAGCAAATACTCAACGGTAGGCCACCCGTTTGTTTCTGTGGGAGCTGCTGAGTGGGTGGGTGGCTGTGCGTGTAGAAGCGTAGGTGATGTGTTTTGGTTGCTATGCACCAGTTGCAAATAGTGGGATTAACTGGAATTGTTTTTGTGAAGGCCAATATTGATATTTTCAGACTGAAGGCGCAGATTTTAACGCAGAGTGAGCCAACTCACCTGCTCAGATCTGGAAGAAACTTGGCATCACGGTATCTAACTCCAGGGTTTCCAGGTTAAAGGAAATCAGTTTTTAATGGGGGCCTAACCCTTGAAGCTCTTTTCTGAACTCAGTGGTTTCATTCATATTTCAGGCTTGCTTATAGAACAAAATGACTGCATCAGGATTTAGTGAGGATGGGCTCTGCTTGTGCAGCTACATTTGGGAAAACTGAAAAATATTCCAATATTTGTCAAAGCACATCTTTATTGATGTATTCTGAACTACCAAAGCTCATCTTTATGGATACAGAAGAAGGTGTCAGATGTCGTCTTCATCGGGGAAAGAATTAAAGCCCACAAATAAAACTAGACCAAACCACTTATTGGTCTGTACAGCTCCACATTCTTTATATTAAGCTGGACACGAAATCCATCAGTTATTACATAAGTACTCGAGTCCCCTTAAAGCAGGAATTTTCCACAGGCACTAAGAACCTTTGTAAAGACCCGGTTTGGGGTGAATTAGCCTACCTGAAAGTGGGGCTTGCACTGCTGAACGTCTCTGATTCGTTACCAAATCTTTAGAAAATTTTCTGCTCTACTTATTTTCCGTAAAATATACTACGGTCCAAAGTCTGGACATATTATGATTGCTTTGAAATGTGTATCAAAAAGACCTGTCCACATACCTTCAGGCCTTTTCTCGCATATTGGAATATGAGGCAGTATTTTAACATAAGTAAGTCAAATTACGATAAAAGCCTGAAATTTTCACTGGACTTTTCCGTCATAAATTTGAATCAATATCTGTAATTTCAGGCTGATACATTAAAAAAAAAAAAAAGTCTGCATATTGGCTAGCTAACATATTTAGTATATTTTCCAGTTTTTTTTAGTTTTAAGTAATAATAATAATTAATAAATGTCTGGAAATTTTTTTGATATATGAAGCTAAAGTTTCCCAGCAATAATTTTATACCTCCACATTTTGGACCATAAGTGAAAGAAGAACACCTGCAGTGATTTAAGATGGAATAATGGAATAATAATCTTACAGTCATCTCTGCAGCAGATAAAAAGCAAAAATTGTCAATTCTAATCTGTAATTGTAACATTCAAACTTGGCTTCACAGGCCTGTTTCAATTACAGGTCGAGCTTACACATTTTAAATGAAACGAAAGCAAGGACAAAGCAAAAAAAGCAGAAATTCGAAGAATGTAAAGCTTCTGATTTCACCGAGTGGAGGAAATTGGGACAAAAAATGGTCTAAAGCTTTTCTTTAAACTGACAATGACTGCACGACCAATGAAGATTCACAGCACACGGTTATCTCATAGAAAATATTGTGTGTTTAGTTGCTTCTGAGGCAACTCTGGAAATCTAGATTTATGTTGTATCTCATCCTCTAGCCCTATGCATAACTACTGATTTGTCTTTTAAATGACAGCGAGTGAATTGAATACGGCATCTGTAGCTGCATTAATTGTAGCAGCTGTGTCACCACAGTCGGTTTATCTGCAGCAACCAGTAGACACACACTCTCATAAAGGCCTAATATGTTACTTTTGTTTCCTGTTGGTTTGCACTGCATTGCAATTATCAAAGAACAAGCAAAACAACAAAAATAAGTCTTACAAATGTCACCTGGAAGCTTTTCGAAACGGCTGTCCTAAAGTGCACAATGTCTTCCATTAAACATGGCCGTAAATTGACGTGCGTACGTAGGATGAAGTGAATAACGGCAGGATAACGCCAGCTTTATGTTGTTGTGTTACAGTCAGCCTTTCATTAATGTTCTTCCAAAGCATGTGAAGGCTGTTTTTGCTGTCTTCATGATTCTTCTGTGTTTGCTGCTGTAGAGAACGTCCCAGTGAGAAACTCGGATGTAGACTACAGACTTCTCGAAGCTGCTAAAGCCGGTGACCTGGACACTGTCAAGGTAGATGACACTTTGAAAATGACAATTTGACATTGTTGCCTGTGGGGTGTTATGCTGCAATCACAGGAAAATGCTGGAGACTGTAGCATGACCAAAGTTATTGTGACTGCAATCGTGTTTGAGATGGTTGCTTCGAAGATGAGGACCAGGACTGTGACCGTTTGCAGTCGGCTGCCATCTTCCAAACAACATCAGTACATCAGAATTGTGAAAAAATGGATGTGGAGTCAGTCTGCCATCAGTCTGGGATTAAATGGGGTCAAGTTGGCACTCTGTAATAATATGGTGATTAAGTGATAAATAACAGATCTGTTGCCGTCTACCTATTCATACATTCACAGTCTGAGCACCTAGAAACTCTCCACAAATACTGACATAGTTGCTGCAGGGTGGCAATTTGACTGTCAAATGACATAGGTACGCTGCAGCTTTGCTTTTATATAGCAGTATAGCCTCTGGTCAGTGTAAATATGGGAAATGCAAGGATCAATCAACCTACTTGTCCACCTATCTTCATACTGTGCCTACCTACCTTTTTTACTTTAGTTTGACTGAGTGATTACATTTACTTTAGCCATTGTGATCATTTGGGTGAAGGTCATCATGATAAGCTGCATGCCAGTAACACTGGATACTATATATTACATCTGTGTTTGATAAAGTAATAAATCCTTAAAATATTTCTGTCCAAATGAATTCCAAACCCAATGGTCTAGCTCATTTTTTAAGGCTTAAATGAAGAAAAGCCAGTGACCCGTTCTTCTCCTAACAATCAATACTGCCTTAATAAGAAAAATGGAAATAGCTGATATGGAAGGACATTGATTTAGCAGCTTCAGTGTGTTTAATGACACTGATCATGGAGGGATTATTTGCTCTGAGGGAGCAGAAATATTTTTAATTGCTCCATTATGGTTTGGCGCTAATGAGGAGTCTGAGAAAAGCCATGTGAAACTGGACTAGCTGCTTTTGGCCAAAAGCAGTAGGTTCTGCGGCCACAGTGTGGTCGGTAATGAAAACTGAAGACAAGTTAGATCGGTTGTCCTTAAGTTAGTATATTTCATTAGAATGGAGCAAGAATGGAGGCCTTTATCAATAAACTGTAAGGGGAGATGCAGAAGAGAAACTGTTGAGCTAATGTTGCATCTCTGTGGGAGAATTTGATGTCCACAAACACAGGTTTTAATTAAAAAACTCCTGACCTTTGTGACTGTTCCTGTTGGTCTCACTGAGTCAAAGTCTTAGTGATTTCTGTTAAATGTCAGTTGGATGTTTTCTGTATTTGTATTTGCTTTATTCCCCTTATTGATGATGATTGTTATGAATAAAGAAATAAAGACAAAGACTTTATCCCTAATAAAGGCCACATTTTACATCTCATAAGATTTCCACAGAGACCCTCTGCTGCAATTGGTATCTGGCTCACTCACGTTTAAAATGTCAAGACCTGGTAACAGTCGCCCAACCGTCTGACAGAAGTTTGTTTTTTTTCTTCTTCTGATTGAAATATTTTGATTTAAAGTGAAATGTGGTGTCTTCCCCCGCACAGACAGACAGTAATGGGGTTATGTTAATGAAGAGGGTCCGGGAGTGCCTGAAATGTGATGCTTTGACAGGCTGGCAGAAGATTGTAGTGGAAAAGGAGATGAGCTCGGGTCGGGCTTTCTCTCAGCCTCTTGTTTCCTGACACACAGACAAATCAGGATTAATAGTCTCGCCAAGTAGCTGATTGGCATTTTTAAAAAATCGTGGGCCGATCCCTGTCATCTGATCAAATGTTCAGGAGGTTCACACTGAAGTGTGATATTCTGCTAGATGATGAAACTGGACAGAGGCAAATTCTGTCATTCAGGAGCATTTTGTACTTCAGTCAGACCTCTAACCATTGTGACAGTTTGTGTAGTTATTTTTTGCTCTATAATATACGTTTCCCAGCCACTTTATTAGATACACAAAAAGCTCGAGCGCTTCATCTGCGCCACTGACAACTTTGTTCCAAGGGTAATTGAAAATCTTGGACCCATTTTATCTTCAGTTCTCCCAGCTGTGAGAAATCTGGGAGTTACTTTTGATCAGGCATTCGGTTTTGATAAGCATGCTGTTCCAGAATTTTGCTGCAAGGCTTCTCGCCGGCTCCTCTAAAAGCTCTCATGTGGCACTGATTCTGTCCTCTTTACACTGGCTTCCCTTATCAACGGTGATCACTTGCAGAGAACTTCATAATCAGATGCCTCCAGATGAACTGTAACATCCATACGTAACTAATAGGTCAGTTATGTCAGCTAATCAGTGCTTGTTGGTGATACAAAAGTATGCAGGACAAAAGGAGACCATGGTTTTGAGTTTGTGGCTCCCATCTTGTGGAACTTACTTCCCAAGGACTTGAGGTCTATGGACTCTATAGATGCCTTTAAAAACAGCCACCTGTGAAAGTTTGCTTTTGTTTAGTTCTTTTTTTTTTCATTTTAATTGTTATATCTAATTTTGTATTTCAGAGCACTTTTCTTCAAGTGCCATATGAATAACCTGTATTTACTTGTAACTTTTTAACTGCTCATTAACTCTAATCTAATCAGCCAATCACATGGCATGCATTTAGGCACATAGACATGGTCAAGAGAATCTTTTTAAGTTCAAATCAAGCATCAGCATGGCAAAACAAGGTGATCTAAGTGATTCTGAGCATTTGTCTGAGTATTTAAGAAACGGTTGGCAGTTCTCTGGGTCAAAATGCCTTTTTAATGTTGGAGGAGACCAGGCTGTTTTGAGCTGATAGCAGTAACTAATTTTTACAACTGAGTTATGCAGAAGAGCATCTGTGAAAGCACAAGTAGTCAGACTTAGAAGCACATGGTACACAACAGCAGAAGACCACACTGGGTGCCACTCCTGTCAGCTAAACTGAGGATACAGTGGACCTAGGATCACCAAAATTGGACAACAGAACGGTCTGATGAGTCTCAACATGAAAACATGGATCCATCTATCCTTATATGAGTGGCTCAGCCTTATGATGATAGTATAATGGTGTGGGGGATATAATTCTTAGCACCTGTGTGATATTATCTGATCAGTATGGACCAAAATCTGTTTCGAGCACCTTGTTTCATCTATGTGATGAAGATTTGAGGCATGTTGGCAGTAATTGTTGGTTGTGAGCTCAGGTTTTATAATCCGAACCCAAACTTAATCAAGCATTCGATTTATTATATATTATATAAATTTTTCAGAATGGCAGGAACATAAAAAAAATGAGGAAATATTTGAGAATGAGTTTTGTTGATACTACAATAAATAGAATAAGCCCAAAAACATTTGGGCAGTGACACCATTTTCAAGATTTCAAGCTTTGAACAATTTGTTTTTCCAGGAGTTTAAAAAAAATCATACAAAGTCTCTCGATTTTCATAGGTTCAAAATAACCCGATTGATAATAAAATGTAGAATATGAATAAATTTTATATTTTCTCTTGAGGAACCAATGAATCAATCCACCAATCGCCCACTCTTTAAACTGTGTTCCTGTGTGCTAACCAGGTTTTCACATTTATTTCATGCTTTTCGTGTTTTGTAGAATTCGTGATCTGCTCAAGGGGCTAATAAAAAAAAAAACTTTTGAAGAGAAGTTTAATGTGGAATTTAGTGCCAGCAGGATTTAAATTTATCTTCTGTAAAATAAGATGTCAAGATAGTAGAAGAAACCTGTAAAATAAGCCCCCCACCAAGCCCATCTTTACTGCTGAACTAAGGTGTAATTGAGTTTGAAATCACAGCAAAGAACAAAAGTAGCAGCATTACCCACTGTGAACAGACACACAGTAATATTGATATTATAAGGTTTTTTAGCATTATTCGCAATTAGCCGGAAGTATACAGTGTGTTTTTATTGCTAATCCAAAATTCCACATACCATTTTTTCAGTTCCTTTTTCTGTCTGTTTCGCACATCATGTTAACATAACGTTTCTGTTGGACCAATCACGGCGCAACTAGAGACAGTTACAAGACTCGTGCATCTGGGGAGCATCTTTAGTTTTGTAACGATCATTAACTAAATTCTCAGGCAAAAAGAATAAAATTAGATAATATGAAATTAAGTAATACCTGAGTTTTTATAATTGTTTTTACAGGACTCATACATGCACAAAAACTCATGGAATTCTATCTAATGGTTGTGGAAACATTCCTGCTGTCGTACTAGAAGATTTAACAATGAATATTTCTGTGAAACCTCTTGAAATCATGAATATATAAAAAATGGAATAAGATCAAAAGAAATCCTGGTTGTTTTTGAGCTGCACCTTAATTTGACTTGGAATTATTTTAATCTTCTTTTTCCTCCTCGTGTCTCTGCAGTCCCTGTGTACGGCTCAGAATGTGAATTGCAGAGATCTGGAGGGACGGCACTCTACCCCTCTTCACTTCGCTGCCGGCTACAACAGAGTGTCCGTGGTGGAGTATCTCCTGCACCATGGGGCGGACGTGCACGCCAAGGACAAAGGGTGAGACACTTGTGTTGGGGTGTGACTTTGGTGTAATTTTGAGCCAAGTTTGTTTCCGGCACCCATCAGAGAGTCTTGGAATAAAGTCGTGGAGTAAAATGACTGTCTCCCTCTGCAGCGGTCTGGTTCCCCTTCATAACGCCTGTTCGTACGGTCACTTTGAGGTGGCCGAGCTGCTGGTCAGACACGGAGCCTCGGTCAACGTGGCAGACTTGTGGAAGTTTACGCCGCTCCATGAAGCTGCAGCGAAGGGCAAATACGAGATCTGCAAACTGCTGCTTAAGGTTTGTCTCTTTCTTAACACCATGCTGATGTTCCTATATATTTAAAGCAGACTCAGTTTAAGATAAGACGGCCCAGTGTTTTTGCACCAAGTTTGAATTAGAGGAGGAAATCACCTCCAGAACCACCAAGCGTGGTAAGATCTTCATTGGATCTCATTGGATGTCAGGTTTCTGATATTTATGGCCCATGTGAAAAGAAATCCAACTCTCTGAGCCCAAATGCAACATCAACAGACCCGTTGAGAGAACTAAATGTTCAGGAGTGTTTATCCAGTGAATGGTCGTTGGCACAAGTGCAAAACGGCTTGCCCTCGAGTTGCAATCATCACACGAGTGCCGCAGCTCTCTCCGTCACTTTCTCCCATGGGTATGTCTGAATGAAGCCATGAGCCATTAATTTCTTAATGACCGAATGCCACTTCTGTGACACATACCATGTCTGAGAAGGGCTTAATTGTGCCATTTGCTGTGACCTCACATTGCTCCTTTTCATACTGAAGCCTGTGGGATAGAAATATTTAATTTTTGATGCAGCTTTAATGTTCTGTAAACAAGCACTTTATCCTTCTCCAGACAAGTTCACCAAACAGTGTTTACAAGACGCGGTGAGCCGGGGCTCAGCGAAACTCAGAAATCAGTCATGTCTACGGAAGCAAGAGCTGGCAATGAAATGATAGCACATCTGTTACTAATGCAATTAATGGCATCTGGTGCTGTGAATGCCTTGTGAATAATGGGTGTAAGTCAGCATGTACAAATCAACGTTATGGAGCAGAGGTTTTTCTGGGATTGGCATTTGGAAAACTGGGTGCAAACACTCACTGAAAGGTATGACTTGTGCTCTGTGCGAGTTTTGAACCCGGCCGGGATCAACTCCGACCAATCCAATTACAAAGCTGAAAATATCTGTTGTGTAACACTGAATTGTCACATCTCTTTGAGGCTAAATGAATCCTGTGAAATGTTGCAGTTTCACAGCTGAATGCATTTTTGTTTTTCCTATCACAAACACCTCCAGACGAGGTTACGTCACCGCTTTGCCGTTGCCATATGGGGCAGCATAAATTATTAGATGAACACAGTTGAATTCTCACACACACACACACACACACACACACACACACACACACACACACACACACACACACACGGTAAACGCAGCACACAGAAAAACAAAAGAAATTCATTACTTTATTCATAATTACATATTGACTGTATAAAGTAGTTTGTAACAGATGTACTTAGGAGTATTAAAGGATGATTAAAAATAAATGGAAAAGAAAACAATGAATTATGAGATAAACGTCCTACACAGCTTGTACGAGGTAGTGACACAGTTGTGTGAGCAGACAGCAGCGTAAAACACAAAAGAAGTGTAAGATTGTCGTGGTCAGGCTGTGAAACTGATACACAGCAGTGTTCACTGAAAACTTTGGGACTAAGAGGTGCGACAGTGCAGCAGAGGTATCAGTGATGGTGGAGGGGAGTGGCTGTTGTGTGGAGTATTAGGGAAGGTGACAGCTCTGGGGAGAAATTAGCTTGTCGGTCTGGCTGTGCAGGAGTACAGAGAGGTGCAGACTAAATATGCACTCCCTGGTGCAGTGTGAGAAATGGTGAATGATTTCCTTCCTTGGGGCGGTGGCATTTATCGGTTTGCATTATATTGAATAAACTGACCTCGCTTGCAATAAAAACTTGTTTAAGTAATTAATCTAACAAAAAAGGTCAAATTATCTGGTTCCAGAAGAATGAGCGCTTCTCCATATACAGTGGGGCAAAAAAGTATTTAGTCAGCCACCGATTGTGCAAGTTCCCCCACCTAAAATGATGACAGAGGTCAGTAATTTGCACCAGAGGTACA
>NW_005187433.1:2558866-2581348 GCF_000239375.1 Pundamilia nyererei | reverse complement strand
CCTCTGGTGCAAATTACTGACCTCTGTCATCATTTTAAGTGGGGGAACTTGCACAATCGGTGGCTGACTAAATACTTTTTTGCCCCACTGTATCAGTTTATGAAATGTTTTTGTGTTTGGTGTCCACCAAAACAAGCAATGGAGAAAAAAAAGATGTTTACTTTTACCACCGAGCATTAAATGTGAATACTAAGGGAAAAAAGTATGAGAAACGGCACTTTACTTTCCCAGGCTTTGGGGAGCCAACAATTTGATCCTATCTCAGCTGCATAATCTGCAGATTTAAGCCTTGTATGAGAAGGAGAGAAGACCCAGAACGCTTCCCTGTGGTGCTCCTTTTTCTTGAAAAATGGGAAAGCAGAGGATTGAGTTCTTAGCCACTAGCTGGTCACTCTGTGGTCTGCTGATTAAGAGTCCAAACCAGTCTACACTCTTGTGTTTTTAGGGCCAAATTATAGAGGCTGCTTTGCTCATAAAACTGTGATAATGCTGAAGTATTCTTACACACTGATATTACGTCACAATAGTTCAGACCTTTAGCAGTTCACAGCTTCACTTCACTGAGGATGAGTTGCGAATTAAATGGAAAAACCTTGGGCCAGCAGGTCAGGGGGCAGAGGCATCAATAGAGAGTTTTTGATTATTTCCAGCCAGCCCAATGTTTACTGCACCTCATTCCTCTGCTCCCCACACTTCTCCTTACTAATGAGGGCAACATACCAAAAAAAATAGCATTAAAGAAGAAGGTGAAGGAAAAACTGCAGTAATTGAGCTGCAGGTTACACAATACAGAAAGAAATTTTATATCACAAACCAGTTGAACACTTTCAGTGCTCTTCAATGTCATTATTGGAATTGTGAGTTGAGATTTGAAGCCGTCCTGAGCTTAAAGCACAAAGAAACTTTATGCTGTTTTCACTCAATTTTCCATCTGCTGTGCAGCTCTAACTCCAGGTAAAGATGTTTAAGACCAGTGCTGCTGCAGTTGATCAGCACATGTCCAGGAACACCATCTGCTTCAGCAGCTTTATTTGTGTTCAGCCACCATAAGGTTTTCTTTTGTCTTTGTGGGAGTTTATTAGAAGTGATTGTTCTTTTTTTGTCTGGTGTAAATTCAGTGATGGAGGCTTTTTTTTTCTTCAGCAGAGATGTTTTGTTGGGTTTTTTCTCGCTATATATATTAAAGTGAGGCTTTCTTTACGGCTTATTAAAGACTGTTGCTTTTATGGTTAGACTCATTATTAGATATGCAGCACCAAATGAAATGCTTTTCTCACTTGTAAGTGTGAAGCCTCGCACAGACTCGTGTGTAGACAAATCCCAGTCAGCTCAAAAAGCAAATGGAGTTCAGAGATACAGCATCTCCCTCAGGCCACACTTCTTTCTTTTTCCCCCTGATCTCATGGTTGGTCTTTGGCTTTGGAGGCAGAGGTTAGAGACACACAAACGGATGATTGATTGTAGGAGGTTCGTATTGTTTTTCCCACTCTGGTTAGAAGCATTCTCATAGTGGCGAATTTCAGCATGTTGTTGCGTTTCTTGTTTACACACGTTAGTACTCTCGACTCTCCCTTTAACACACTTGTGCACAGAAGTAAGACAGTGTTCCCGCACTTTGGTGTTAATCTGCCGAGGCCTCGGGATGTGATTGTTCTCTGTTGTGGAGTTCAACACTAGATTTTTCCGTTGTCTTCTCTGTTTGTTGTTAACTTTCTATTATCCTGCTTTTGTGCAGGATTTTAGCTCAAATTAAAACTCCGCTGCATCCTCCCTGTACCCAGATAGTTTCTGAGGAATGGGTCTTGTAAGACATGCAAAATGCACATTAGCATCATCGTTGTTGGTGAAGACGTGTGAGAGGATAATGAATTTCAGCTCAATTTAAGTATAATCTACTTCATTAGCACTTGGCATGCAGTTTGTGAACTCGAGTGAGTTATGAAGGTCTGATGCTAATATGCAACATCATTTTGGAAAAGACCAACTGTCAGTCAGGCTGTGACATTTTTATGCTTGGAGTTTCCTTTGATGATATTCGAGTTCTTTAAGGATGTCCTCTTGTTCAGTCGTGATTGCTTTTGTAATAAACCAAGTATTTGTAGCCTCGGGTCACATGTCTGAAGCTGGAGAGCTGTTCCTCTGACCTTGGGTTGTTCAATGGATTTTAAGTCAGAATGTGAAAGCACCAAAAATATCCCTCCACGCAATTAAATCACCAGCCTGAACTGTTGATATAAGAATGGATGGATTTCTGCTTTGATGTTGTATATGCCAAATTCTGTTCCTACAATCTGAATGTCACAGAAGAAATTGAGACTTATCTGATCAGGCAGTCTTGTTTTTTCCTCTATCATCCAATTTTGGTAAAACTGTGCCAACCATAGCCTCAGTTTTAGCCTCAACTGTCAGGAGACACTTGCATTGAAGGTTCAACGCTCCTCTGCATACTTTAGCTGTAATGAATGGTTATTTTAAGTAAGTGTTGCCTTTTATGCCAGCTCAAAGCAGTCTGGCCATTTCCCTCTGAACTCTGGTATCGACAAAGCATTTCCGTCCAGGTAATTGACTGGATATTTTCTATTTTTGGACCATTCACTGTAAACCATAGAGATGGTTGTTAAAGAGAAAAATCCCAGTGGGTCAGCAGTTTCTGAAATATTCAGACCAGTCTGTCTGGCACCAGCACCCATGTCACGCTCAAAATCACCTTTCTTCCCCACTCTGATGCTGGTTTGAACCTCAGCAGGTCGTCGTAACCATGTGTACATGCCTAAATGTAGTGAGTAGCTGCCATGTGATTGGCTGATTAGCTATTTGGGGTACTGGGTAGTATAATAATTGGTTGGAAAGTTCAGTGACAATGATGTTAAATAACAAGGCAAAGAAACAGAGATAAGAATCACAGACAGTAGCTGCAGACAACAGTTTCTGTTGTTCTTTCAGAGTTAATTTAACTTCACTTAAAAGAAGCTCTTTGTCTTTTCTGACTTGTGTGATGTGCTTTAACATGGGTCTACAAAGACTACCAAGCAGATTCTTGCCAGGAGCTTTTGGTGGCTTAATTAAGCCAAGCCTTCACGAAAAAAAACTACGAAAAAAATCTTCTAAATGTTCCTGTAGCTACACAATAAAGTTAATATTTCATACAAATCCAGACATATATTGGATGCTGTAATTCCAATTTTACCTTCAAGGACTTGTAATAATGTAGCCAGCAACATTTTACTTTAAATGCTCAGTTGATTTCATTCGATGTCCCAATCTGAGCCTGTTAGCAGACTACACCGTGGCGATCAACTTGTTAAAATCACACCTGCTAAAATGAGCTTGTTTTTGGACATTTTTGAGAACACTGGAGCTTCAATAAGCTGCTAGTATAGCGTTTCATTTGTAAGCAGATACGAAAAATTGTAAATTGCATTTCCTATGAGAAAGATAATGGTTCTTGAAAGGTCGACTATCTTTTTTCCCTTTTTGTATCTATGTAAATGTCCCCAATTATTTCTAGTCTAATTTTCATGAGAGTGTGAGTGAGTGACAGCAGTGAAGAGATAATGGAAATTGAGGAGCAGGAGAGAAAAAAACCTCATGAGAGGGAAAGGTTCAGACTACTTTGAATAGAGGGATAGAGAGCCATGAGAGAGATTTCTATAAAGGACCGTTTCAGACCAGCAGTGGATACCCAGGGGAGTGGTCCCACAACATCCAATTTTAATGAGCGGATTTCAAAACTTACAATGAAATGACAAGTTGAGCCACAACCTAGGAGACAGCTGAGCGATGAAAATGTCTGCTTTCCCCTCGTCCCCCAGGGTATGTGGTGTTTTCCACTTCACTGGGTGTCCTGTCCTCACCTCTCTCTACCTCCCTTTCGTTTCCACCTCCTCTCTTCTGCTCTCCGGTGAATTACCTTCATCCATCCTCTTCTCACTCGTCACTTGTCATCATTTCTTACTCGTCTAAGTGAAACGCTTCCAGCGGGTTCAGATTGTTCAGAGTGTGGAGGACTGTTTCTTCTTGTTTGTTTAATGTCCATGTAAAAGAAAAGTATCTAATCAGTATAGCAGTATTCAGTCTTTTAATTGTGGTGTTGTCATGAGACTTAAATCCTCTACATTTCTTATCTATTTTGCTGTCTTTGTTGTGAGCTTTAACAGCTTTTTATTGGAGATGGATCAGATTTTTCCATTTATTTGCCCATCCAAACAAACAAGGTTTTTTCCAGTGTTTTCTTTAATAATCAGGGTAGGGCTGGGCGATATGGCCTAAAATCAATATCACGATAAATTGAGCAGTTAACCTCGATAACGATAAATGGACGATAACCACCCCAAGTGCCAAAAAAACAAACGTTTTTGTTTTGTTTTTCATTTGATGGGCCTGTGGCAGGCATCATAGTTCATCCAGTTATTTTGATAATATTATTCCCCCTAGACCTATTCATTGCAATTATATTATTACCACTTTAAAGGACTGTAAAATGTCACTGAAAATAAATGAAGACAATAGTAGTAAGTAGTAAGATTTATTAACTGAACAAAATAAAAAGTGTAGGATACAATATCATGCTCTCTAAAAAATGTGCATCCCTTGTAAACAAAATAGTTTAATAATAAATATGTTTCACATTGGCTATTCACAAAGTAAACAATGATTGTGCAAATGTAATGCCATCATGGACAAAGGCCTATCTCTGCTAAGGCCTTGAGGTACTATAACTTGTAAACAAATAATGTCACAAACACAAATGTCAATTGAACACAGAAAAAACTATAATAAATACTAAGCACTGCCATGTGACTCGTGAAAACTATAAACTCTTAAACAAAAACATTAAATAGTGCTGTTTGCAAAAAACTTCAATAGAACACTGATAGTTAAAATTAGGCAGGGCTTGAACAGGGCACTTCAAAAAGGGGCAGCAGCAGACTTGGTATCCTGAGCGGTTCAATCAAACTACTGTTGTAGACGTTTACCTGAGTAGTGTTTACTCCAGGTTCTTGCTAAGAAACAGAAACATATTGACCATGTCAGGTTTCAGGCAGGATCTGAGGCATGTCACAATGTTTCCTCCAGAACTGAAAACCCGCTCGGATGGGGAGCTGGTGGCGGGATGCAAAGATACTTTTTTGCAACTTTACTTAGAGTGGGAAAGTTTACTTGATGCTTTCTCCACCAATCTAGTGGATTTTCCTCAAACATTATTCAAACATTAATACTTTCAATTTTGAATATGACGCACAGAATTAAAGTCACTTTAAAACACACCAGATGTCACCACCCAAATATATTAAGATGTACACACTTACCGATTGCCAGGTGCAGCCTGCGCCCAAAACATTGCACCCGTGTCCATTTATTGAGCTTGACAGCTTTCACAATATTTGGGCCGTTGTCAGTTGTTATAGCAACAAGGTCCTCTTCACTGATGTCCCATGCAGACAGCATCGCTCTCAACCCCTGTCCAACCATGTCCCCCGTGTGATCAGATGGAAAACAGGCCGTCTCGAGCACTCTGGTACGCAGCTCCCATTTGTTGTCGATGTAATGAACTGTGAGACTAATATACGGCTCCATTGTACGGCTGGACCAGAGATCGGATGTGGCTGCAACGTGCTTAACGTATCTCAATTCAGCAGCAACCTTTTCCCTCTCTGTGCTGTACATGCTGGGAATGATAGTTTTTGAAAAATATTTTCGTGATGGGAGTTCGTATCTCTTGTCAGTTATTTTCATGAAGTGTCTGAACCCGTTGCGTTCCACTGTAGCAATAGGAGCCATGTCTTTTGCTATGTGGTAGCCTATAGCATTTGTGATTTCTTGCCATCTTTTTGAAGTTCGCTCATATAGCTGAGTACTAGCAAATGCTTTGGTTATTGACCGCTGCCTGGTGGAGGAAGACGTTTTTGCTGGTCCTCCTACTCTCTTCTCGCTTTGAGCTTTTTTTATGTCTTCGAATTGAATCACATGGTTGTGCTGCAGGTGGCGGAAGAGGTTGGTTGTGTTACCTTGACTTGACGCAACAGTCTTTTTGCAGAGTTTACATTTAACAATATTTTGATCAATATCATCCTTGTTGAATCCAAAATGCTGCCAAACGATTGCTGATGCATTTTTTTTTGTTAACAAGCGTCTCCTCTTCCTCCTCCACCAGCTCTACCTCCGTCGCTGCTGCTTCAACATTTAAATCGTCCTCCATTTGTTCACCCGTGTCTCGTCTTGTTACAGGTAGTAGAGTCATGTGACTCCACCCCGTCAAGTCTGTAACGTAGCACAGCGTCTTAAAGGCACATAAACATCGCCAACCTGCACATGCCTTTTCTTTTCTTTTTTTAAATACCGAATTTACCGACATGGGCAAAATGACGTCGATGAGAGTCATAAATTTCGGTAACGATAAATTTTTGATATATCGCCCAGCCCTAAATCAGGGTATACTTAAAAAAATGACAATTGACAATTGTCCTCTCATGATGATGGGGTGGGGGGTTGTCTGCACTCAGTGTCATGGCAACCAAGCGTACGTTATAAATATCTTCATCCTTAGCCGTGAGTTTGCCCAGATACAATGTGACAAATTAATGTCTCCGTTCCAAACATGCTGCTCATTTCCTTAGAAATCACTTGCCAGAACGAATTAAAGGGCGAGCGTGCACTGTATTAAAATGACCTGTCATTGATTAACCACACAGCCTCCAACATTCATCCTGCCCCCGACTGCAGCCGCCGTCTTGTTTAATGATGTCGGCGTGCACTTTCACACATCGGATAAATATCTCTAGAACATATCTGCCCGTATTTTTCCCCATCTTTCTTTTCCTTGTGTAACTCCCCCTTTTACGGCCTCCTCTCTCCAGCACGGAGCAGACCCCACTAAGAAGAACAGGGACGGCAACACCCCTCTGGACCTGGTGAAGGACGGGGACACGGACATCCAGGACCTGCTCAGAGGAGACGCGGCGCTGCTGGACGCTGCTAAGAAAGGCTGCCTGGCTAGGGTTCAAAAGTTATGCAGCCCCGACAACATTAACTGTCGGGACACGCAGGGACGCAACTCGACTCCGCTGCACCTTGCAGGTAAAAAAGCCGCCCAGCCCACACACTTTTTTTTTTTTAAAAACCTTTTTATCTATAATTACGTCTTAATTTTATCGGTAGAGCGAAACACCACATTTTGATAGCACAACTAGCTCGAGCAGTTGACCTACAATGACCTCGTATTACATTACTCGCATAATACGGTTTTTAAAGTCTTGATAGCACAGACAGCGTTTGTCCCCTTAAAGGCAGACAAACTATTATGTATATATTCAAGGTGTGCAATCATTGTGACATCAGTTTCAGAGATAACAGCTGATACACCATCCTGCTAAAGCCCCTCATGGGGATAAACACACACACACAAATGCCTAATGAGATTCACGCTGATCTAATCATCCATAAATTTACATTAAAATTTCACCTTTTAGTACAAACCATGTCCTGAATTATGAAAACACATTATAGATGCAAACTCAAGGCTGAAAATGAGCATTTAGTTTTGTTTAACTCTTTTACATTATGGGTCATACTTTAGAGGTTGCTTTTATCCTGCTTTTGTTCAATTTGGTGCCCTAAAATGTGCATAATTGTGTCAGGAAAGTTTAAAGACCAAAAACTGCTTCCTGTTTCTCCTTTCTATTATGGATTTTTTGTGTCCTAATATATATATAAACACACTTCTTGCTGCGTGATGATGCAGTATATTTAAATAGGAGGTTTTGCTGCATGACTGGCACTTCAGAAGTTAAGAAACTGCTGGAAAACACTTTAAAGGTCTGAATAAATCTGACCACTTAGACACACGCCCACGCACCCTCTGTGTTGATGTACTTTCTTGTAAAAGGAAAAGATGATTATATGTGCCGTCCCGCTGCCGTGAACGTAGGCTGACATTCACTCTGTCTTTATCATTATTTTGTCTTCTCTCATTAGCTGACTGCGTTTTTATATCTTCCTCACTCATCTTTCTTTCTGTCCTGCTGCGTGGAATCGTCGCCTGTGGCGCTCTCTAGCCGGCTATAACAACTTGGAGGTAGCCGAGTATCTGCTGGAGCATGGAGCCGATGTGAATGCGCAGGACAAAGGAGGGCTGATACCGTTACACAATGCCGCTTCATATGGGGTAAGACACAAACATGACGCTTGCCTTTTTTGCTACCTGTTCATAGTTTCTTTAAAAAGTCTTTTATCTCCTTTAACATTCACTCACTTAAATACTTGAGGCCAGCTGTATATTTATAGTGCATTTGTTTATTTTTTTTATTTATTGTATTCGACTTTTAGAGTAGCAAGACTTACTTCATACTTGAAGCGCAAAACTGATGGAAATGAATCAAGTTAATTTTTGCATAAAAGTGATTGAAAATCTTTATCGTAAACCTTTTTTAGAATTCGTTCATGGATAAAGGTGTAAATGCATGATGAACATAGATTGATAGATAACCACACTTGGGTATTTTAATCAATAAAACAGCTCAGTTGCTTATAATCTTTCTATATGCTTCCCTTCACTATATTGTTTTACATACACTAAATTTAAAATACACTATTATTACAATACTTCACTTACTATATGATTTTATTGTGATTTTTAACATTTTGCAATATGCTCAGTATTGCATATATTGCAGTTTATCACCTTTTTTCAACTGCACATTAAGTCAAAATCATCTCAAGAGGTTGTTGTAAAGTTTGACAAGTATGCATATTTTGGATGTTTAGAAAATGTGTAGCACACAGTGTGTGATATTTAACTGTGACGCTGGATCGTACTTACCTAAACAGCAATAATAATGACTCTCATCTTTAGCATGGGGGGGATATTCGACTGTTGAAGGTTTACATTTGTGCTTTTTCCCTTCATCTTTGGTGGCACAGCGCTCGTAGCTTGTCAGCAGTCTTCTGCTAAAAGAGTCATGAAACACGTGTTTGCATGAAAGCTTGATGAGCTCTGCATTTTGGAAACGCACACACAAACAGTTATACACACTCAAGCATCCCTGACTGTTACTGCAAAACAAGCTACATTCTGTTTGACACCAAGACACGAGCCGTAGACAGACGACGAGGGAATGAGGGAGACGAGCGGGAAAAGCAGGAGAGGAAGGACCGGAAGGAAAAGAAAAATCATGACAGATTTAATAATTCACACGTTTTCTGTTTCACACAATCCTGCAATCCGTTTTTACATGTTTTTTCCCCTGATCTTAATTTTGTAGCACTCATTCAGCAACACTTCACACATTTGCTCTTGTTAAATGCTTTTATTCGTGCTGCCCTCGCCTCCCCCAGACACCTCCTCACTCATCTGCTCTCATTTTCTACTGTTTTAATTCCTCTCCTCCGCTTTCCTGTTTCTTCTTCTTTATGTCTCCCCGCTACTTCCTCTCCTCTGTCCAGCACGTGGACATAGCTGCTCTGCTGATCAAGTACAACACGTGTGTCAATGCAACCGACAAGTGGGCATTTACTCCCCTGCACGAAGCGGCCCAGAAAGGGAGGACTCAGCTCTGCGCGCTGTTGCTCGCCCATGGAGCCGATCCCACTATGAAGAACCAGGAGGGGCAGACGCCGCTGGACTTGGCTACGGTATGAAAGGATTTCTTGTGGGACTTTTTTTGGGATCTGTCCTAATTTCTTCCCATAACAGTCTTCATACTTATGAGTCAGCACATCGACTTAAATAGACGTTCAGATGGTTATGGTTAACTATTCAGAGAGTTGAGCGCCATAAGGAGAGTTTGCAGAAGTTTAGATGGTGGAACAGACAGCTTTCTAACTCCTCACACCCTAATGAGGTTTCCTAATGAGCTTCCTTACGCGTTTCCTTGTTTGACTGTAGGTACCAAAGTTTGAGAGCCTCCTTTGGAAAACAGCACATCACTGCTGCTGACATCTACAGGCTTGTAACTCTGCTAGAGATAAGAGGAAACAGAGGCATTTGCTGCTCTTCTCACACTATGCATTCAGTTTATTTATTGACCATTGGATGAAGTCATTAATGGATATAGCAGTCCCAGGAAAAGCCTGGAAAATTTGGCTTGCTCTCATGAAGCTTCGTGACAGTTTGATCCTGTAATGAAAACGTCACACGTGCCATTTTCTAGTTTAGTCCAGATTAGCTTTGGGATAACTTCACAAAGCGTGGCCTCTGACCATGATTGAGTTAAGCTTCTTAGTCATTACAAGGCATTACACAAAAAAATACAAACACAAGTGCCCTTACAACAAGAAAGTGCATATTTCAGTCAGAAGAAAAGAAAAGACAGTGTCTTATACTCAAAAATAAAGTGATAGATTTACCAAAAAATCCAGAAAAAGTGTAGCACTACAGTGATTTGCTGCAAAAACACAACCTGGTGTGATCTGTAGATAGTGTGTTCCAAAAATACAAACAAACATACAAAACTAATTCAGAGGTGTCTACATGTTGTGTCTTTGTTGCAGGCTGATGACATCAGAGCACTTTTGATTGATGCCATGCCGCCAGACGCCCTGCCAAGTTGTTTAAAACCACAGGCCACTGTGGTGAGTGTCTGCACACAGTATAGGCACAGATGCTGTCTCTGTGTTGAATCAGATGAAGTGTTAATAGCAGAATTCATATCAGTTTTTAATCTTAAGCTCAATGTGAAGAAAAACGTGCTTTGATTTAAACCTAAACGAAACACCGAACGGACCAGATGTGTGAACATTTTTACGTTTCCATATTTAAACAGACGTATCACTGACAGAAGTCTTCATTCGAGAGCTGCGTATGAATTTATGTTGTCACATAATTACCAAAATGTGCAAAATCTAGGTTCTGTTTGCAAATCAGTTAACCAAACATTAATTACCAAACCCAGACAAGGTCCGTGCACAGCGTTTAAATAGAAGCTGATTAACTAAAAAAGTGAGCAACGTGAAGGGCGATCAGAGAGGGCATCCTCTGCCAATTTCAGTTGCTCTGGATCTGCATCAAAATTTAATGAGTTCTTCTTGTGCCCATTGCTCCACCCCACGAACGAGTGTTATGACAGAAAAGCAAGTTTCACCTCAGCTGTCATGGCAGAGGAACAGGGAAGGGTATCGTCTCTGCCCAACCCGCTCTCTGAAACCCTTTTTCTTAAATCGGTTTTTTTAGTTTGTAGATGAGCCTTTTTTTCCTCTGCTAATTACGCCACTGCAAAACATGTTGCATATATAAATACTGATTTAAAAAAGATACAATTTTATTCTTTTATCCACTTTTTCATACTGTGCAGGAGCCCTAAAGAGATAAAAGTAACTGACATGTTACTCAAGGTGACCCAAAGTGCATTAGAGACAGGCACATTCACAATCCAGGTCTCCAAAAGTCCGGTTTCATAACACATGAAAAACTGAAAAGTGTGTTTTGTTGCCTTGAGTAATTATAGTGGAAGGTAAAAAGCACAGTGATTAAGTGTTCATTAAAATGTGGTCATTAAGAAGCTGTCTCGTATGTAAGCTGTCTTTATAGGTTAAAAGTATTGGTATCTGTATTGGAAAAAGCAATATATTTCCTTGGTATCAGATCAATACCAAAATTTGTAGTGTCTCACAGCACTAAACTGAAGGCTTTCTTTATATTAGCTGGCTCAAGAAACCCTAAAGCCCCAGTCAGAGATGGCGGGTATCACAATGATGGTTATCGACTTTCTCTGTTAGGCCCACTTTTTGTTTCAGGCTCTGTACTCGCTCATGTAGAAAAGGGATGTTTCACACATTATGTGACAATCCTCGTGCATAAAATAATTCCTTTGAGTACTGCCTGCTCTGATCAGAGACGTTATGAAATAATGATTAAATGGTGATTAAAAAACATAAAACTATAACAATAAATAAGAGAAGAGATCCATGGTGAAGAGTACTAAAATGTTAAACAAGCATTTTGGTTCCAGTTATTTATTTTTATATCAAAGTGTGTTCCCAATGCAGCTTTTTCCCCCCTTTATAGCTGTTATATTTACAGGACAGTTAAAGCTGTCCGTACTGTCCCACAGCCAAACAAAGGAGATTTAAAAACCAGTTTATTTTTCATCATCAAAGTGAAATTATTCTTACTGACTGAACAGGTGTTCGTGTGTGTGTGTGTGTGTGTGTGTGTGTGTGTGTGTGTGTGTGTGTGTGTGTGTAACTGCTATTCCAGAGGTGTAAAAGAGACTTAGCAGCTTGATTCTTTACTTAGGATCAATTATAAAAATATATGTGTTATGCATCACATGCACATTCCACTCACAATGCAACTAACAGTTTGCTCGGCTGTAACTTCATGATATAAATAAAAGAATTGGTGAAAATGAGGCACTTCGAGCTGAATTTAAAGTGACACATGCAACATAAGCTGCTCCCAGACAGATTGTGGGTCTAAGTTACCATGGTGATTTAAAAAAGAGCCACAAAAAAATTGACATGTCTCGCTAACGTTTCACACTACACCGCTCTGATGAATGAATGGTCCCACAGTTAGTTTGATTACGATGCACCATAACTGCAAGCCCCTGTGAAATCCTACATCATAACCTTGCGTGCATCTCCCGTGAAATGTAACTACACATCAAGACAATCAACATCCATCGTCGCTTCAAGTGGCTGAATGTCACTGATTTTCTTTGGTTGCCATGTCGCTAGCTTTTTCAATTCACCTCAAGAGCTGAAAGCTCAAACACTCAGAATTGGTGACTAAAGAAAAATTTCTATAAAGTCTTACTAAGTCAAAGCAAACCTTCTCCTTCTTACTTTTAGGTAAGTGCCAATGTGGTGAGCACAGGAGCGACAGGGGGTGTGGTCATCTCTCCGTCTCCGTCCCCTTCGTGCCTGTCGGCGGCCAGCAGCATAGACAACCTGGCCGCTCCTCTGAGTGACATCACGGTGGCCGGGGCCACCGGTCCCGCAGATGGAGCGACTGGCTCCGACAGGAAAGAAGGAGAAGGTGGGTGAACGCACAGGAGCGCCCGTTGTACCACGAGTCAAAACTTGTGAAAACCCTGCTGACATCACTTTGTCTCTGCAGCTCTACTTGACATGACCATCAACCAGTTCTTAAAGAGCCTGGGGCTGGAACACCTCCGAGACATCTTTCAGCGGGAACAGGTACACAAACAGCATTTCGGATGTGTCAGACTTTTAAAGCGTGAAATAGGAGGAAAAAGAAGGAGGAAGAGAGGCTGCCGTGAATCCAATCCTGTTTCTAAGCAAAACAACTTCATTGGTCTCCCTCTTTTTGTTGTTGTTACTTGTTGTGTGTGGATCTAAGGATGGCAGGATCTGTCTGCATCCTGTGGTCCACCACTGTTATCCTGACTGTAGTATCACAATTGACATAAAACTTGATGCACACATTTTATGTAGCTGTGGACCAAGGGTGGCCACATGCAGCACCACTTTGATCTTATGTGAGCCGAACAAGTGAAACTCCCCTTTCTGTCAGTCTTGATATAAGAAAAAGAGGCCAAATTTCAACAGTATGTCTCACTTTTATCATGACAAAGAAATCCCCTGTAGTAAATGAAAGAAATCTCTCAGGATTTATTTTTGGGCTTATGCTGTAAGAACTAAATGTGTAAAATAATCTATCATTTAATTACTTTAGTGGAGTATGAATGGTCACAGTTGAGGTCTTTATCAGTAGGAAAAGCTGTAAAAAGTTAAAAGTCCAAAATGTCCTCCTTCACATTTTCCAAAGCTATCCAAGGGGCCAGATTGGAGTCTTTGGCTACGTCCACACTAGCCCGGATGAATTTGAAAACGGCGTTTTCAGTCGTTTTCACAGAGTTGTGCGTTCACATTGAAACGGCCGAAAACGCTTACGTTCCAGTGCTGCGCACGCGTGAAACGCAAGACGATTCGGCCTGCCGATTTTCTGTCTGCCGTTTATTTACTTTCCGGCTCTTTGAAACGTTGCAGCAAAATGTTGAGGAAAAGCATCGAGTTAACAATGAGGTGGAGTTGTTGCTGCGAGTAACACAAAAGTACAAAGTTGCAAAAGCGAGTGAGAATTAAAGAATTTGAAGAAAAGCGATCTGGAGCATGTACAAACTGATATTAATCTTTAATAGGGCTGTCAAAATTAAGCGCAAACAAAACAACTGCTGTGTAATGCCCTCCGCTATCTTAGTTTAATTGGTCACATGACTGCATCACATGACTAAAATGTGTCAAAAGGCTCCGGGTTCACTGTCCACACTGCAATGCGAAAACAGCGTTTTCAAAACGTCAGTGTGGACAGAGGCCAAAACGGAGAGACAAAGATGCGTTTCCAAACGAAAACGTGTTAGTGTGGACATGGCCTTTGCCAGGCCGATCTTGGCTCCCGGGCCTTATGTTTGACACCGCTGCTGTAGACGTAATGAGCTGTGATTTTGTTTTTTTCTTTTCTTTTCTTTTAAGTAGCTCATTCAGAATTTTAATTTGTCTGGTAATTTTGTCGTCTCTAATTGTTTGATTTATGGTTGCGTATCTTGCAGACCTTCCCATCAGCATTGCGTTTTATTAGCAAGTCAATTAGCAAACACCACAAACATCTGCTTAGCACGCCGGCTTTAGCATTCAGCTCAGAGCATTACCAAATTTGCACATCTTGGTGCTGAAAACTGTGGAAAACGGGCAGATGTATAGAGAGTAAAGAACACAAAGGGAGGCGGAGATCTCCACAGAAGACAGAGAAGAAGGTAAATCAAGACAAAGGGGAGGAAAGAGAGAAAGGTGCTTGAATGGATGAAGATAAAAGAAAAGAGAAGCAGAGACAGAACAGTGAAGGAGATGAAAGAGGTCACAGAACGAGGAGAAAACAGACAGTGAAATAAAGTAACACTGAAAGGTGACAGCTGGTAAAAGGCAGGGTGGAAGCATTGTGGGAGATTCTGTGTGCAGTTAAATTTATTCTTGCCCCCCTCCGCTCCTAAAGGGAAACAAGCCTTCATTAATATTCAAACTGAGAGTGATGCAGAGTGATGGGGTAAGAGTCAGCTGTGTCTACGTTTCTACTTCAGAATGACATGAACAAGAACTCAGAGGTGTGACAAAGAAACAAACATTGCTTCAGCTGACCTGTCACTCGTTATAGACGCCTTTAATTTAGCTGCAGACTTTGCACTTTGCTGCCGTTCAGTGTTCTTGATGAATCGCAGAGTAATGGTTTGAACTTTGCACTCTTTGAAGCTTCTTCCTTGTCAAGCCTCACTGTTAACTAGCTTGATGTAAAGGAAGACGTTCAGAGGAGGTTTGCCCAGGGCCTTAATAATGTCTGAGGTCAGCGCCTTAAAGAAGAAAAATAGATGTGAAGTTCTCACGCGAAAAGCAGTTTGAATTCTAGTGTTTTTCAAACAGTTTTGTTTAATTTAACCAGTTTTTGGTCCTTTCTTCAAATTGTTTTATTCTGTTAGGGAGATCCGCAAAAGTCAAACGCTATAGTTTACCCCTCCGCGGTGTGACAGGTTTCTGCTTATTTCTCCGCGGAGCACGTCGCAGTAAACTCCCAGCAGACTACTCAAGCTGTGATGATTTACACCTGTATCAGTGATCAAGGCAGCGCGGAGGGAAAGTTATCTCTGCCTCAAGGATGAATCTCATTTCTGCTCACCCTGAACAAATTCAGGAGAGCGGCGATGACTTCGCCGTCGTCAATTTGCATATCAGCTGGCTTGATTACTGCCATCCATTCATTGACCTTTTCTTTGTGCGGCTGCTGTTTTTCATGAATATTTGTCAGACCTATTTTCTCCGCGGTACATCTTAGATCACTGAACTCATCACTCTTTACAGCGGACAGTTCAGATTATCAGCTTGTAGCATGACCTGCTGCCACTATCGGCACATGACTTACTGTTAAATACATTAAGGCATTGTTAAATCAATTTTTTATGACTGTATAACTAGAGGCAATGGGAAAAATAACAAGTGCACTCTTTTTTCTTCTGGTTTTTTTGCCATCTCTGGGCAGATTTCACTGGATGTGCTGGCAGACATGGGTCACGAAGAGCTGAAGGAGATCGGCATCAACGCCTACGGTCACAGACACAAACTCATCAAGGGCATCGAGAGACTGCTGGGAGGCCAGCAAGGTCAGTATACTAGAAGAGAACAGCGCACTGAGTGTAACTGAGTGGAAAAGCAGTCAAAGGAAGGGGGGGGTTAATAAAACTTGCCAATAAATATTTAAAACAATCAGTTAGACGTATTTCACAATCAATAACATTATATTCTACTAATGTTCAGATATGTTATCCAGGAAATGTGACTCATTTTATATCTACATGTCAAACACTTGGATTAGATACAAGTAGTTTGTGCCTTGCTGTCTTACACTAATGAAGGCTTCTCCTATCACAGAGGTTGGCAGTGATTCGTGATACCTGCTCAAGAGTGTTTTTGACTTGACAAGATGTTGTGAAGTAGTTTTTCCTAACCATGAAAGTAACTCTGATCATCCACTTTAGTTATCATTTCCAAAACTCTTTGCTATCTCAACTGATAGGTTGAAAAAACAAATGTAAACCTAATGATGGGCTCTTCACTTGCATCAGCACCTCTTTGGACTTCATCAATTTCCTGGAATCAACACTTGGAATCAACTCAGGATTTTTTATTTGATTAATATGTCATTAACTAACATGAAGCCATGAAACTGATTGTCAGTCAAGTCGAGTCTGTGTGTGTAAAAATGACTGTCGTTCCTGAACAATATAATTTGTATAGTTTTCCTTTACCTTTTTAATTCATATTTAGTTGAATTAAACATCTTGATCTCTCTTGCAAATATTTGCTCATAGGTGCAAACCCATACCTGACGTTCCACTGCTCCAGCCAGGGCACCATGTTGATCGACCTGCAACCGGATGACAAGGAATTCCAGTCTGTGGAGGAGGAGGTACGCAAACGCCCCTTTAAGCACATGTAACCTACACACGACACTGACCACATTTAAATTCATAGCACCTTTTTTTTTTATCTTACCACCTGCATGAATTTCTTTCAGTGTGAAACAACATTTATTCATTTGCTTGAACAGTAATTTCAACCATGTGCCTAAAGACACATCACGCGGTGTCACAGCAGCCAGCTGAACGAGAGGTTTCATATCTGTGGAGCTGCTCCACTGCCTGCATTGCTCTCGTAATTGAGAAGCCGCGATTGAACGAGACAGCCGATATCAGTGTGAATGAGCTGAAATTAATGAGAACAGTCACATGTTAAAAGAAATTTAACAGGTAATTTCATCTGTAATTCTTCTTCGACAACTTGACAAATGACAGTCATGGAGTCTGGACTGATTTGTTTTTTTTAAATACCAGAAGGAAAGCAGATGAAATATTTTTACCTACAATTATTTTGCACACATTATTTTTGCTGTGTTATGCCACATTTCCCCACAGGCACTGTGAAGGCATCTACTCTTGATTGAATGAGCTGCTGCTTTCCTCTCACACTTTATAGTTATTTTAACTTTTCACATCGAGTTAACAATGAGGTGGAGTTGTTGCTGCGAGTAACACAAAAGTACAAAGTTGCAAAAGCGAGTGAGAATTAAAGAATTGAATTGAAGAAAAGCGATCTGAAGCATGTACAAACTGATATTAATCTTTAATAGGGCTGTCAAAATTGAGAGCAAACAAAACAACTGCTGTGTAATGCCCTCCGCTACCTTAGGTTAATTGGTCACATGACTGCATCACATGACTAAAATGTGTCATCGTTTTCGAAAAGGCTCCGGGTTCACTGTCCACACTGCAATGCGAAAACAGCGTTTTCAAATGTATCCATGTGAAAAGTGTCACTCCCATCTGATGTGGACAATCGAAGATTGCAGCGGTCCCAGATCAGCTGTACACACTGGAATACTCTCCCATGTTGCTTGTCTGTGTTTATTCTGCTATGGTGTGTTGATATCTGTGCATTCCTGTATTATCCTTTTGTGTTACACATTTCAATGTTTTTTTTCCTTGCTACCTGGCCTGACCTGTCTCCCCAATGTGATGTTTGTGTATTGTATGTACGGTCGGCAAGGTCTGTCATCTCTGTGGGCAACTGCAACTGACAAATAAAGGCCATCTCATCTCATCTTATCTCATTTTAGAAATCTGAGGGAAAAAAAGTTTAGTGTTTATGATGATTCATTGTTGTTATGTTTGATGATTTCCTCCTCAGCTACAGAGCACGATCAGAGAGCACCGCGACGGAGGCAACGCAGGCGGGGTCTTCAGCCGCTACAACATCATTAAAGTATGACCTAAAAAACACATCACACTGTACAAATACAGAAATAAGTGATTTTTATTTTCTTCCCTCCTTTAAAGCAAAAAAAGAAAAAGCAATCTGGACATAAATTAAGCATTTTATGTGTGCTGTTTCCCTCCTCTCTTTCCTCTGACTGCAGATTCAGAAGGTTGTGAATAAGAAGCTGCGGGAAAGATACACACACAGACAAAAGGAAATTGCAGATGAGAATCACAACCACCACAACGAGCGCATGCTCTTTCACGGTAAATAAACACTGTGCATGTGGTAAAATATGAAAGCATGCTGAGCTTCTTTAAATATAGTCCTGCTGATTTACTTTTTTATGCTGAAATGCTCTGACAAACATTTGCACTCCTGTAATGAATATTTGTGAAATACATTTGACTCATGTACCAAACATCTGAAAAGGAATTAACTCTTCCAACAAACACAGCTAAGCACACGAATCCAAAATTGGATTATTTCAGTAGAGGACAGTTAGTTAAACTTAGTATTACTCTTGCTGTGCATCATCAAGTGGACTAGAAAAAAACCCCAATTCATCCCCAAAAAGGGGAGTAGTTTTGAATTTTACTCTAGTTAACGGTGTTGTCAGCGCCCTGCGGGGTGGGCAGGGTGTGTGGACACCCAACTTTTTGAATGCGATACCATACATGTACCTACTGGGAGGCTGAGACAGCTACCAGTATTTTTTTTTCCTTTTATTAATGTTTTTGGAACTTTTGGTATCATGAGATGGTACCTGCATCCCTTTCAACTTGCATAGATAGTCCAGCCAATACATGCCATCACAAAATGGTCTGCTGTGTCTTCCAGCACAAGTCTCAGGAGTGTGTTGGAGATACCAAGAGACAGGTTTTAACACAAGGAGAGCTGCAGGACTACTGTCTGCTCTTTTGATCGATGAGAAACAGAAGAAGCACCACTAGAGCCCCACAGAATGACCTCCAGATGGCCACCCATAAGCATATTTATCACATTATCTGTCAGAAACTGACTTCATGAGCAGGGCCCAACATCCTTTATTGGAAGGGGTAATCACAGCTCAGTGCAGCTCAGTTGTCATTAGTTGTCATAGTCTGGCTGTGCTGGACTCTGAGCACATGTCCCAGTAAAGGATGTCGGGTCCTCATGCTGTGCTCATGGCATTCTGATGTTATGGGGGTCAGAAACACACACGGGTGGACATCTTGTTGTAGGGCTCTGGCAGCGCTCCTCCCTTTCCTCCTCACATAGTATTGGACCGTGAAAGTGCTTATTATTGATTGTGTGATAACTCTGCTGCAGTCTGACACATCCACGTCGGCGCTGCGGCATCGACTACAAACATTACACCAGATCCATTTAACCTGCAGCGTTTAACTGTCATACAGCATTTTGGAGAATAGGAGCACGCATACCATTCAGTTTTGGATGATTTCTACAGACACTGAGGCTAACATGGTGGCAGGTTTAACCACGAGGTTAAAATTTAGACAGCATAAAAAAGGTCCATAGGTTCAACTCTACATGAGTTCCTGCAAAGACTTAAAAGAACTGCACCGCTCAAAGGTATCCGACAGCTCCTGATATCTACTTTAAAAATCAGTACATGAGCTGATGTGGTGAATCAGTCGATGCACCTTAAATATCTGTGACAGCTTTGGCTGTCAGCATGCCGTCCTCTAAAGCTCAAAAAGATGAATTAACCGGAGTATGTGAAATGCATAAATTCTGTTTCCTTACATGGAGGGAAAGTAAGGAAGCGCCGCACTCTGCACTTCCTCCATCCTCTCCTAGTTTCATAGTTCTCTTGAGGACTAAGGTGCTTTGTAATTAACTGTAATATTATCTTTCTTTTTAACTGCCGTAGAGTGCAATCCTCCCAGTTTCTTAGCTCAGTTTCCAGTACGCTACCTTTTCTGGCATCTTCAGAGTCTGCTGTGATCTTTTATGTATTACTCTTGTATCTGAAGACATTTCTGATGCAGGCATCACTGTCAGGACAGACATGCTCACAGTGGAGGCAGCTGAGTATTTTGTGTCATTTCTCACTTTTCGGGCCTTCCAGGTTCTCCCTTCATCAACGCAATTATCCATAAGGGCTTTGATGAGCGTCATGCATACATCGGAGGCATGTTTGGCGCTGGCATCTATTTTGCCGAGAACTCCTCCAAGAGCAATCAGTACGTGTATGGGATCGGCGGAGGAACAGGTTGTCCAACCCACAAAGACCGCTCCTGCTACATATGTCACAGGTGGGTGCTCACATCGGCCTGAGCAGCTTTAGCGAGATCTTTTTCGTTTCTTAAAATATTCTTGAAATAAAAATTGCCTTACCGAAAGATCAAATAAACTGATTTTATCGATTCCATGGTGTGCGTCTGTGTGTTTGTGTTTGCAGACAGATGCTGTTCTGTCGGGTGACACTCGGTAAATCATTCCTTCAGTTTAGTGCAATGAAAATGGCCCACGCCCCTCCTGGTCACCACTCCGTAATAGGACGACCCAGTGTCAATGGTCTGGCGTATGCAGAGTATGTCATCTACAGAGGGGAGCAGGTTGGTACACACAGAAAAACATTTTTGCCTTCTAAATTTCAAGGTACTTGGAAGTTTGAGTTACTAAGTCCAACTTTTGAAATTTGGACATAATAGCTCATGCAAAAACTGTATGTATTTATTCATGTTTTTTCAGCGGCGGAAACAAGCTTTTAGTGAGTAGTGGCAAGTCTTTGCAGACATTTGGCATCTTCCATGCAAACTGTTTGCACAGTTGTGACCAAAGTAATCGTAAGGACCTTGTCGATGCAGCACCACAGCCAATTTCACCCAGTAATGGCAAGCAACCCGAACTACTCACTCACCAGCCTTTCTGGGAATACACATTATTACTGTCATTCCCAGTGGGAACACTGACCAGTCTCTAGCACGGATGTCACAATACCAGGAATTTACTAATTGGTACCAGTACCAGTAGAATTACATGATTCTTGATACCAAACCTATAAGGGCAGCAGCACCAGTTGCCATCTTCTTATTCTGCATATAGCCACTTGTAGCCGTATGCTGCCCCCTACAGTTGTACCTCAGTACATACACTGCCTGGTACCCATGGTACCAAGTAAGAACTGTCATGTTTTCAGAATTGTGGTATGAAATGGTGACCATGTGACTGGGGCTTTAGCAACCAATCATAAGCACTCAGAGAATTATAATTTCTTTCCTAGCGAATGGAGGTTGCCAGGCAGTCGCCAGCTGGTCTCTAGGCCCGTGTGACTGGGTGTTTAAATCCTCAAAAGGACCAACACTGTAAATTCCAAAAATCCTCAGCATACACACATTTGAAATACTTACCCAGCCTTTAAAAGATCATACTTAATTTACTTTGTCTTTCTTGTAGTAACCCACGTTTTTTTTCCTTGCACTGAAATCATAACAGTTTGTTTGACTTTCATGTATTTTGTGTCCTCAGGCTTACCCAGAGTACTTGATCACCTACCAGATTGTGAAGCCAGAGAGTCTGGCCACGCCTGCTGCCACTGCTGAGCAAAAGTCCTAAAGGCTGGGTGCCAAGTTAGCCAGACTGTAGTGGACAAATCTCTAAGAGGACCAGAACTGAACAGTAAGGAGTTTCAAACCTCAGACCTTCAAAGTCTCTGGAGCTGGGGGTGGGTGACACGAAGCATCGGCTGGCCAGGAGTCAGATGACCCTCAAACGCGGAAATAAGGAGGAAGAAGAGACGGTGTCTTTCAGTTTTTTGGGGTTGTAATACAGGTTCAGTCCAAAAGGAGCAGACAGTAATAATTAATCATTTGAGGAGAAAATGGAAACTGTTTCATCAGTATTAATGGAAGCTGTTTTTGCAGGCGCTGTGGCTTTGATCTCAAAGTGAAAGCAATTACCACAAAAAAAAATATAAAACAAACAAAAAGCTGTTTTGTTTTTTGGCACCTTTGCACTGCTCCTGTATTCTAGCCCCAGGCTTTAATGTGTTTTTTATATTATGTCCTCTTTTTGCTTTGCACACACACCCACAACATCAAAACAATGCTCCAACGCCACCTCCAGATGCATCGAGAGAACGGAAATTCAGCGCGTTTCTGTGTCGTCGCATTTTCACTTCAGGCCGATATAAAGGAGAAGCCACAGGAGGAGAATATGAAATGAGATGAAACGCAGAGAAGCAAGAGAATCGTTGATATCAAAAAGCAAATAAAG
>NW_005187433.1:2532560-2557052 GCF_000239375.1 Pundamilia nyererei | reverse complement strand
GTGTTTTTCTGTTAACGGGTCTTTATTTATAACCTTTAAATTCCCTATAGATCATGGGGAGGGACCACACATGAATGTAGCTGTATGCTTTTATTCACCTCTGGTCATGTCAGGTGAAACGCAGCAGGGCTGATGGTCTTTGAAATCGAATGCCTTTAATGAGACAGTTGGAGTGAAAGCACCGGGACGGTGATTCTGACCATTATGGAGTTCACCTCAATCAGGAGAGATGGTTCATGTCTCCTGACCTCTGTTAGTGGTAAATTTGAGGGTAAAACAAATGAATGTTAAAGTGGTCCTATTGTGCTTAATGCTGTTACAGTGCTGGATGGGCAAAGTTTCGAATAATGGAGGTCAACATATATGCAAGTAGGAGCGCAGAGCTTTGGTTATGAACAGAGAAGCTCCACCCACTGGCTGTATAAACCTTCTGTTAGTGAGGGGCTGCCAATCAGAAGAAAGGTTGCTTGGCTTGTTTTAGATGATGGATGAACTCAAGTGCTACACCTAGGCTCAATATAAGATCAATAAAATTACTTTGAACTGTCAATCACATGAGGTAACACTATTAAAGTCCAAGAATATAATAAAAATAAGCACAATAGGGCCACTTTTATTTCAGATTTTTTGACTTGCAAGCCTGAATTAACTCAGTTGAACTAAACACACTGTAGCTGACCCTCAGAATAACAAATGAAACCTTTTTTGGGTGTCCTCTTTCAAGTTGTGACTTATTGACTAATTGATAGTGTAGGTAGGTTATCACAGTAGAATTATTTGTGTAACTGTGAATTGGGAAAATGAAAATGAAATGACTAAAATGGGAAAAATTGAATGAGGAGATTGAAGAAAAGATGACTCAAGCAGAAATGAGGAAAACATTTCAAAAAACCTGAAATTAAACTGAAGTGAAAAGATGTTTTCAGTGGAGAATTGAGGTTGCTTCGCTGGAACAAAATGAAAGGCCCTCGTGTAAAGCCTGTTTTTTGTACTTCCACCAGAAGCTCAATTAAAGTTTGAGTGAGTGTCGGTAGTACACAGTTTTTAGATAAAACTGCAGCATCGCTGTCTGCTGTCTTGGTACTGACCTCATTAAGGCCGGCAGATGTTAATTTATGATCAGAGGTCTGTGGGCATTGCTTGAAATTGGAATGTAAATAAACTAAATCCAGATGCACCTTTTAGCGGGTCTTTCATGATTAAATTTTAGTTTATTTTTCCCTCCTTTTTTTATGTCATAACCTTTTGAATTTTAATTTTAGCTGGTCTCTGTTCAGTGACCAACCTTGCTGTAAATAGATTGGAGGGGGGAGCGTCTCTTCAGTCAGTCAGGTGTTGTCTAGCTGTCTGAGCTGCCTTCTACCAGAAGCCACTGGTTTCATTATCATTTCATTCTGTTACATTTGACCTCCTGTTGTACAGATGGTTGTACAGATGTGCTGCTGACCAGCTAACATGTGGAACAGAGAAACTCCTTCATGACTATACAGAAGAAAAATCCTTAATAAAAGAATTTAAAGTGTCCTTTTGTTTTTATTTCATTGTGATCTTGAGTTCAGTTAGATACTAAACTGCATGGTAACATAAATATCTAATTAGTCAATCACACGGCACCAACTTAGTGCATTTAGGTATGTAGACATGGTCAAGACGACCTGCTGAAGTTCAAACTTGGCAACAAAACGACTTTGTTGTTGTTGCTAGATTGACTGGTCTAAGTGCTGATTTTTCTCTAAATTTAACATGAACAATGCATGCAAATGAACGTTAGTATGAAAATATATATATTAAACATGCCAGATAATAACAAAACTGCTCATTTACATCTAGTTTCAGCGAAGATCACATAATGGTTTAATATCAGAGACACACAAATATACAGCAAAAAAGAAACGCAAATAACAAATCAGACAAAAACAACCCCTCAAGTGTGTGTTATTCCAGAATGGAAGGGTGGTTAAATAAGGATGGCAAAAAAAGTTATGTTGACTGGTGATTCTATGGATTTATTGTTTCTCATGTCAATGAACAAGTGTAGTAACATTCTAGCTGCATTGTCCATAAGGAAAGCTGAATTTGCCTAAAATTCTGTAGCTTTTTACTGTGACATTTAAATGTTATGGAGTCCAAAGTGAGCCCAAGATATTGGCGGAACACAGAGTGTCAACTCAGCCGAAGAAGAGAAAACTGAGGCTGTATTCACACAGGTTCATCAAAATGAGCTCATTGTCTCATTTCTTGAAAAAAAGACTTGACTGGACGTAAACTGGGAGTGGAGCTAACAAATCTGCAGCAACTTCATGATCCTATCATATCTTTATAGACCAAAATCTCTGAATGTTTCCAAAACAAAGAATGAAGGTAGGCGTGAAGGAACAAAAAAAAAAAAAAACAGGCCTGACCTGCCATTAATAAAGTGTCGAGTGCTGACACACCAGAACTGAGCACGATCTCTAAATCTCAAATGTTTCGAAGTTAAATCAAGTTTGTATCATTTCTAAATCACCAAGAAAAGAAGAAGAAAACAAGAATACTGATAAAAATACAGGCTTCAAAGTGGTAATTAGCTAAATGACTCATCACATCCACATTCATCATATTTACCCCCCCAAAAAAAACCAAACCAACAACAACAACATTACCCAGAAAACTACTTGAGTTAAGGTCCTTCAAATTTGGGGAGTAAATACTTGGTACTATGGCTCTTTGAACATGGACTCTCAGGAGTGTAGCTCAAGCTAACATTAAATAATGAAACCCCCGAAACATTTGGATGTCTGATCTCTGCAGAAACCACAATTTTGCAACTTCTCCTACACAAAGCACATACATTTCAAAGGTTTGTACTGTGAAAAGAGAGAACACCATCACATATTCTGGATGCAATACTGTCAGAAACTTTCTTAAAAAAAAAAAAGTTCTTTTGGATTTGCTACCTGGAGTAACTTTTTTTTTTCCTTTTCAACCTTCAATGTCTGTAAAACTGTTCACCTGATCTGGACTCTTTGAACCTTGCAGTGGTAAATGCATCGTTTCAGACGAGATTTTGTTTAAATTAATATTTAATTTCTTTTTTTATTATTATTTTATCAGTGCGTGGCATTTATGGCTTTATGGCATTTTATTTGATGGGTCAAGCTTTAAAGGGTGAAAGAAAAAAAAAGTACCTTCCTTGTATACAAGAAGATGTAAATGAAACATCAGACCCCTTCTTTCAAAATTGTGATTTCTGCAGGCCTCCAAATATTTTAGGCAACTGAAGCATCCATCATTCTATGTTCAGCTGTGCCACAATCCTGAGGGTACCAGATATTCACCTCTAAACATTTTGAAGGACCTAGGACAATTCATTTTTTTTATTTAAAAAGATGTTAGAAAAATGTTTAAAAACAGCCCTACCTTCATTTCTTGAGACATATTTAAGAAAATAAATTACAATAATGAAAGAAGTGTATCTTTTTCCCCCTCCCGTTTTGTCACTTAAATCTGAGTCAGGGGGAAAGTGATGATCTGACATGGAGGGATCCTAAAGGCATGGCATCACAAATTCCTCATTTTGAACCTATGGGCTGTATCTGTCTGCAGGATGACTCCACATAAAAAAAACGAAGTCCTACTGCTTCAGACAGGACACTACTTGCATAATCAAGCTCAGAAAGACGGACACAGATTTGGCACGGCGGTTACGAGTGGCGCTCAGTCAGTGTGAAGGAGATTGCTCAGCGTCTGCCTCCATGGACAGAGTCCAAACAATAGACCTTTCTTGCTCTTCAGCACAAAAACTGCAAATTAATACAAAAAGAAGCCTGGTGACTATCTGAAGCACAATCTTTTGGCAAATGGGGTCCAGCATTTTTGACGTGATCCTCCCCAAGACTGCCACAGTTAATGTTTAGGCCCAATGCTGAATCGCAGAGGTGAGAGTCACAGGATGTGAGCAGCTATTGTGCAAAATGAGAGGAAGAGAGGACTTTGAATGCCAGAGGACAAAAGAGATATTCCAAAAGGATAATGATCCAAAACATGCTGCCAAAATCACTATGACATCACCAAATATTCGCGTAACATCTATCATCATAAATAAAGGTCAATGTCAAAAGTATCGAAAAAGTAAATGATTTTTATCATACATAGATCAGCTCAAAGGTGATAACATCTAGAAAGTGCAATAAAACTCAGCCACATAAACTATCACGCCTTTAAATGACAACAAAGTTGAATCAACATTATTGATCACCTGACATTTTATTGCAGGGCTGTTTCATTGGTAATAATTCAGAATCAGAATACTTTACAAATCCCAGAGGAATTTATGCACATTTCAATTTCAAAGTGCATACTGTATACCTCCCTAAAGCCCCAGCTGGATTATTTGTTTCACACTTATGTGCCACTGCACCATTTTACAGCCCGCTTTAATGAACGTAACACTAAATCAGAGTCCCAAACACAGACTGTATATAAAAGGTGGATGTGGGCACTGCGGTTTCTCGTGTAAAGTCATGCACACATTGCTTTGGAGTTGTCCACCATACTAGATGTGATACAACCATTGGTCCCAGGGGAAAACTACATATTCCCTGATTGGTTGGCAGTGGTTCCTGGAGGTTGTAAAGTCAAGTTCAAGGTAAACGTTATTATCCCCAAGAGGCAATTTGTAGTACAGCCAGCTGCAAACATGCACACACTACCTAAAGTCAAACAGACACAAACATGCAAAATCAACAACACAGCATTCTCATTCAAAACACCAATAGCAGCAGTGACAAAAGAATAAGTACTAGATCAGTGGCAATACATTTTTTAAAAAGTGTAAATGGAGAAGGTTCACCCTCCAAGTTAATGGTATGTTGTTAGTGACCACATGTGTGGAAAACCTCAATAAGAAGGTAAAGCCAATACAGAAGTGCTTTACACATGCATTTTTTTCTAATGGCCAGCAGGGGGCAAAAACAGTCTGGTTGTACAGAAGACTGTTTAAATTGACCCCTACTTCTCACTTGACCTTTGACCTCAGTAAACAATTTTCTGGTGAGTGTTTGGGCTCAGTTGCTAGCTTCATGTCTGATGATCACAATCTGGTCTTTAAGTCTGCCGTCTCTAGCCGTGTCTGGGCCTAAACTCCACTGCAGGTCCATAAATCAAATGATCACTCTGGCATCACTGAGAGTTGAAAAACTGTCTAAAGTCTTTCATCTTTAATAAAATGATCAGCGTTCTGCTCTACCAGGTGTAACAATTGAGTTTAACATCCAGGCATCCATGAAAACGGAATTTATGACATTTAACGGAGTTAGAAATTAGCAGGAAGTTAGCTCGCTAGCTTCTATCTAAATACAATATAGCATGTCCTGACTGCGGGGTTTTGGAAACAAATTCAAACTTAAAGCTCTTCTATCACTTCCAACATAAATGAAGACAGAAAACAAAACAGCAGTGACGTTTGTAGGGTTACTGAAGTTTGGCTAGCTGGTATATAATGATGTGCTACGTGGCCGCTAGCGACACAGCTATGTTAGCATAATATAAACAAGCTAACTTTTTTCCACTCTATAAAAGTTAACGTGAGGATTCCCAGGAACATATTAACACCACAAAAGCCATATTAAACGCAGACTACTTTAGGCCCAGAAGCAGGATTCGTCACGTCATCACTTAAAGACCAGATGAGATGATAAGCTCATCTGGTCAAGTCACTGTCACTGAGAGTGCAGTGTCCCTTTTTCTTGCAGTCAGATGTTTTCTCATCATATCTGGTTTCAAAATAACACAGCAACAGCCAAGATGTTGAGCTCGAGGCCTCATGCGGTCTTCAGAAACCAGTGGCTGACCATCATCTTTTATTTACAGTCTGTATACAATTGTATGTTCTTCCCTGAGATTAGGAAAGCTCCAATTCGCTTACTGTACTGATTTTACTTGTTTTCTGTATTAGGAGATAAACGACCATGGGGGGTTTAATCATTTGGCAGCATCAGTGTAAGTAGATAAGTAAGCACAGCAATTTATCAAGAAAATGTTCCTCGGGAAGGATAGCGAGAAAAAAAGAATAATCACCAGTAACCCACACAGATAACAGTGAGAATCACCATTTATGTAATACTCCATCATCATTTGTGGTTAAGGTAAAACGCCAACACAGGGTTCAGACTGGAACCAGCTTAAGAGCACTCAGACTGTTGTGTAATATTAAAAATAAACCATTTCCACCTGTGCTCACACAGTGTAGTTAATAAGAGTACTTTTAAATGTTTTAAAATCAATAATTACTCTTGAAATGTAAATAAAAAAAAATAAAAAAAAAGAGTACCTGAACACAAAACAAAGGGGTGAGCTGTTACTGTGATAGCAAACCATGCATTTTGGTAAACACACAAATGGTTTGTGCTGGATTTTATACTTGTAGCACAGCTTCTTAGCTTATCTAAATACACAAGGGCTACTGACATCAAGCTACTAGCTAATCACATGGCAGCCACTCAGCTCATTTAGACAATTAGACACGGTCAAGTGGACCCGCTGAAGTTCAAACTGAGCGTCAAAAAGGTAATTTAAGCAACTCTGAACGTGGCATGGTTGCTGGTGCCACACAGGCTGGTCTGAGTATTTTAAAAACTGCTAAACTACTACTGGGCTTTTTCCTGCACAACCATCACTGGGGTTTTACAGGGAGTGATCCAAAAAAGAGAAAATAAGTACATTTGTTCATTATAGGACTTTTTAAGACAAGGAACAGTCACAAAGCACTTTACCGAGGTAGGCCTATCAATAAAAGCCAGAGCACAGCAAAGGCAAAATGGACATGCATGGACCGAGCAAAACACCACAAAGATTACCCAAATGCATCCATGGGTATGAAGAGAGAGAAGGGGTTAAATGGTTTGCAAAGGACAGTCTCCCGCAGTCTTCTGTTGCATGGAATAATAAGAAGGGCCCTATCTGAGTATCTGAGAACCCAGCTTAGTAAATAAGGTAGAGCATTAGGTGGGAGCTTCACCCCTTAAGGCCATAAGAGTAAAAACCAAGATTTTAAATTGAACTCTAAATGTGAGAGCCAGCCAGTGCAAAAGCTTTGAATGTGGGGTGATATGTGAAGATTTATGAGAATAAGTTAAAAGATTGGAGATCAGAGATAATTAATTAGATCAGACCTTCCCAAAGTGGAGGAACAGTAACTGCGTGTGTATGTGTAAGCGTGTAAAACCTGAAGATAGAGACAAAATACTGCTAATCTGAATATCTGCCATTCTGCAATTCATCTAATGTCAACAACAACTTGGCGCACGGCGTGAAAAAAGACACATACCTTTGACGTTGCGTGATGAACTCTGTATTCCTCGTCCACACATAAAGGCAAAAAAGGAGTTTTAAAAAATCTCGTTTTCAGTGATTCCAAACGCTGTTCACGTGTGGACGAAACAGCTGCGTTGTCAAAAATAGCCGTGTAGGTGTGGATGTAGCGTAAAAGAGTTAGTAGTTTATTTTCTTACTACCAGTAATTTATTGCAGATTACTTGTATTTGCTTAATTGTTTACTAAATGTTTTGAGGTGTGAAATAAACCGCAATGGAGAAAAATAAGGGTGTGTGTGGTTGGAGGATGTGTTTGTGCGTGCGTGTGTGTGCGTGCGCACGCGGGGGTGGCGCGAACATTTTTCTTGTAAAATAAAGGGGGGGCCAGCAAAAAAAGTTTGGGAACCACTGAATTAGATGCTTTAGATAGATGGGAAAACAGTCCACTACGATAATCCAAGCGTGTTCGCTTTTTGAGACAACGGTCCTGAGTTTAGTTATATTTCTTACATGAAAAAAGCAAAAACAAAACAAGAGCAGGTCAGAAGGTTGATGTGAGGATCAAATCTTAAAGACTGATTGAAAATAATCCCAGGGTTCTGCACATTAGCTTTTATGTTCGGTGAACAGGAAAAAAGCCCAAACGTTGTCTGATTTGGGCAGTAATGCTCTCAGGGACAATAATTAGATACTGTCTTTTCTGAGTTAAGCTGAAAAAAGTTATAGGCCGAGCTTATAGACCAACAGGTATCAGGCCTAACATTGGTCCAAAGGAAATTGCATTATTTGACAGGGTTTTCGTGGAGTGATTGGAACCATTAAATGTCTAACCTTTGAGGTCTGATTGTATATATTTTGTATAGATGGGTACTAGTCCCAGCAGTTTTACCTCCATAACCTGTTTGTGTCCCGTCACTGGTTCATAATCTTTCACAGTGTACTGCATCCCGTCAGTGTGAATCAGTGTTCTCAGCAGTAGGTGGCACTGCAAGATCACTTTCACACCAGTTGAACAAGTGAAGGGGTAAACAATGAAGAATACAGGCCGCTCTCATTTATTGCTGTCATTTTTTATACATTTAGACAAGTTTACTGACTAAACTTGATCTGAGTTTAACTGATCCTCATCATGTCTCATTAACAGAAGAATTTAAACACCATGGCAGTAACAATGGACTGTATCACATTAGATTTACAAGAACCTACTAATGTTCTGGTTCCCTTTCACTTTCTCACTCTAATAGTTTAAAGCAAGTTTAGAGGTTCAACAGTGTCATCAATATGTGTTTATGACAATTAGTTACTGATATCACCCCTTTGCTAAGTCATTGCTGCCCTTACACCTGTGTATATGCATTCATTCCTGTTCTTACATACTCTAGAGTGCTTCCCAACTTTTTTCATCTGACCATCATCTAAAGCCCTCTGGAATCAAAAATCCCTTCATCAACACCCTCTTTCATGTTCAGATGTGTTCATTTGAGCCCATTTTAAAGCGTTTTGCTTTTGCTCTTAATGGTTTTCATTTAGCTTAATCAGTCAGTGTCACTGAACCTTCTCGGTCATTTAGCCGTAACCACTGGCAACCATTTGTCCACTAATGACTTACTACTAGATTTAACAGCTATGCATTCAGTTAAATGTATATAGCACCACATAACAACAACAAGTCGAGGTGCTTTATGCAATAATAGAGAGAAAACCCCAATAATCAGACGACCCCCTGTGAGCAAGCGCTTGCCAGCTGTGGGAAAGTACTGATATGGCACCATGAGGTCTTTAATGATACGATGGAGCCTGGTTATTCAAGACCTTGTATGTAGGGAGAAGGATTTTCAATTTCATTTTGAATTTAACAGTGAAGAAAAGACAGCATGTGAGAAATATGCTCTCACTTTCTAGCGCCTGTCAGTAATCTCGCTGCAGCATTTCGGATTAACTGAAAGGTAAGCCTGATAAAAGTCCAGTCCAATCTAGAAGTAATAAATGCTTGAACTAGATTTTTTAGCATCACTCTGAGACAGGATGTTTTCTAATTTTAGAGATATTCCACAAATGCAGGAAAGTAGTCCTACATATTCGTTTGATATGTGTACTAAAGGAATTATGCTTGTCAAAAATGACTCCACCGTTCCTCATGTTCAAAGTAATCTCCCTGTGCACCTTTCAACCTCTTAGTGGAAATCTCAATATGCCCCCTGGCACCAACATGAGCTGTCTTGCCCATCCAGGCAGTGGAAAAAGATCATCTCTAACGTCGGATTTGGTGGGCAGCCCACCTCCAAAGTCTTCCACTGCCCACCGTCTCAATACGCCCAGGCTGAAGAAACTGACTGCTCTGTCTCCATGAACACACCAATGAGTCAATATGTTGTTCAGGGCATTTTCTGTGTGTAAGTCTCTCTCCCTCCCTGTTTGGCTAACAAGTCTCTTAAAAATAAGCAATTAAAAAACTCCTGTGTTTTTAGTATCAGAGTTCAGATCATTCTCTTTGACTGTTCACAGCCGGACTTTACAATCTCATCTGAAAACTGCTCGTTTTGATCGCAAAACTGTGTTCTCGTCACCAGAAATGATCCTTCACACAAAATTTGCTGATGTTTCCTCTCTGAACAAGCGTGAAGGGCCGTGGTGAAATCGCAGAGCTAAACACTGTCGGGACAGGACGCAGAAGTTGACTTCAAATGTGAGATCAGTCAAACACATGAAAATATTTTGACGGCTCCTTTTTTTCTATTTTTTAAAATCATCTGTAAATTTGCTTTTACATGCCTGTTTCTACTTTTTATCCATTATTTTTAATCAAGTTTTAAGTTTTCCACTCAAGCCTGTTCCGGTCCACTTAATTCCTAGATTACATTATAATTTCTGCCTTTTCTGAACACTAATTAACTAAGATAATCTCTCAACCTGCACCCTCTGGAGTATAACCTTTGGGTGGGAATTAACACACTAAAATGCCAAGTACAGTAAGGTTGTTATAATTAACCTAAACTAAAAACTAAAACTAGATGTGAAAAAGCATTTTACCCATGTAAAATATTTATAAAACTACAGTTTGGGGAAAACTAATTATATATTTCCTCTATTTTTAATTTTTTTTTAATTAGTTTTCAGTTTTAGTATTGCTAATTTGGTCGAATTTATAATCCCAATTTGCCTTATGAAGCTCTGATGGACATGTTTTCAAGTCAAAGTCAAAATGAAATACAAATGAAAACCAACTACAAAATATAAAACACAAACCAATAATAAATTTCACCATAAGCTGCTACAAATGCTAAGTGGCAAATTGTATGCTTTAATAGATTGGAGATTATAGTAGTTAATCCCATCATTAAAAAAACCCACAAAACTTTAATTAATAACATTATTTATTCAACAGTGAAGCTTCAGTAATAAATAAATGCACAGATCATTTATTCCACAATAAAACCAAAGGAAATTTGTTTTGCTTTATATATGAGGATTGATATTGCCATTATGAGTGAACAGCATTGACCAGAGACAATCAAGACGAGACACTTAACACAGAGAGGCGTACAGACAGACAGATGTGTATGGATTACACAGATGTGTACAAAGTATTGCATTTTTCACTGATTGGCTGTTTTCTTTCTCTCTCTCTTTCTCTCTCTTCACAGTCTAGTCAGTTGAGCATCGCCATGACGTGCAAATCAGTCAAAGATTACAAATACAGTATTGCATCATTTCAAAGTGCTACAGAGATAAGTGTCGACAATCTTTTGAAACAGACCAAATTTTCTTTTTTTTTTTTGGTTTCTTCTGGTGAATGTAGTTGGATTTGGATTTTTTTTTGCCTTTGCTTGTCTGGCACAGTGTAGAGCTCAGCCTGGTCAGAAGCAAACATAATATAAAATATTATCTCAAATTGTGATATAATAAAGCTCAAAATTTTTTTAAAAAAAGAGGTAAATTTTATGTTTATTATAAAATATATAAATAAATCAAACGAATAAGTAATTTTTTAAAAACCTGGATTCTACTTTTTATGATCTTCAATGGTGAGTGGAAAAAGCACCCATGGTTTAATGTCCTACCTTTAACATTTCTCCCATTGTCATCATTGTGTTGTCCATTCAAGCATGTTTGCGTGTTTTTGTGGATTGGGAAATCTTTTGCACATATAAATCTACTTGTGTGTTTTTGTGTGTGTGCTTGTGTGAGTCTGGCAAATGATGAACGGAGACAGTTTTGCTCTTTCGATGCTGCGGCGTAAGAGTGAACAGAAAACAATGCTCCACTGGCAAATCCATAGGATACCCTTGTGAACAAGGCACAAACATCTCAAAGGACCATTTGGTGATGATGCACATTTTAGCCTGTTATATAAACAAACGACAGCTTCCCAAAATACCTCATATGAGGCGGTGTTCGCTTTATTTCAGTACTCTATAAAAAAAATACTGAGAAGGTTCGAAGCCAGTGTCTTGTGTATGTTTTGGAACATTATCAGTAGTAAAAAATTCATGACAAATGATGGTTTAAAAAAGTACAAAACCACCACGATGGCCCTTTAAATGTCTGTCGTCCAAAACTACTATGCTCTAAAATCTGCACTCTGATCTAAAAGGAGACTCCAGGAAATTTGGAAGATGTTGCCACAAAATGTCCCAAAAAGCGTGTATGTATGAGACCAGTAGAGGGGTTTCCCCAGTCTATTGACACAGACCCTGGCCTATTCATTTATTTGGCATCTTATTACATTTATTTAGCCTCTCCAGTGTTAAGATAAAGGGCGGATGAGGGGGGTGGGGGCAGACGGGAGAGGGCGAGATGAGAGAGGAGAAGGATGGAAGGAGTGGGCAATATAAAAGGATGAAAAGGAAAGGAGAGGAAGGTGTGGGGAGGGGGAGAGACAGGGAGAGGAAGAGGACGTATGAAAGACAGGAAGCTCCGGTCGGAACGCCGGCAGAGCACCTGTCACTGAAGAGGCTCCTGCTTTCTATCACCGTCTCCTCCCCTCGTTTTTTTCATCTATCTCTTTTGTCTGGCAGAAGGAGGGACACCCAAAGGGGGGAAGAGCGGGTGCTTAAAATTCTTCCTTCCTTCCTGTGTCCATCTCCTCTCCTAAAGACCTGTCGTCTCCATAGCAACAGACCCTGTCTTCATACTGAGCTTATTCAGTTGGCAGTCATGAATGTGTGTGTGTGTGTGTGTGTGTGTGGGAGAGACGTAGAGAGAGGGGCAGAAAAAGAGAGAGAAAGACAGTTTTGCTGCTGTTCATGCCTCTCTGTGTCAGGGTTGTGTGTCAGTGTGCCTCTGTCGGCGTGATTGTTTTGTTTTTTTTTGTTTTCCAAGGAAGAGTTTGTATCTTTAGTAAACATCAGTCCAACACTCCATCTGAACTCAAAAGCCAGTTCATTTTTGGTTGATTTAAATAAATGTCAATGACATGAAAGGAGCATTGGCTGGTTTTTAAACTGTAAAAAGTGTTTCAGTCTTTGAGTTCTGAATCAGGCACCATGACGCTTCTCACCTCCGTGCTCTGAAGCATACTACCAACGGCAGCCCCAGTCTGTGCTCGCTTTGTATTGAGGGAAGGCTTGGATTGTCTGTCTATCAGCAGCCGGGGGAGGTCGTGATGGGGCTGTGGTGCAGGTAAGCGGGGTTCACAACAGAAACTGGGAAGTTGAAAATGAACGGCGAGGTGGGCGTGGCTGCCGTTGAGGTGGTGGTTGTCGTGGTCTTGGGTCCGAGCAGCGGGCTTGCCGTGGCGGCGGCTTCGGCGGCACACGAGGTGGCGAGGAGCTGCGACTCGAACTGCAGCAGTTGGCCCATGAAGCTGAAGTTGGGGGAGATGATGCTGCGGCGCCGCCGTACAAACTCGAACGCTTCGTCCAAACGTACCCGCTTTCGCTTCATCAGGTAGGCCAGGCAGATGGTGGCAGAGCGGGAGATGCCTGCTTGACAGTGCACCAGCACTCGCCCACTGGAGTCCCGTACTGAATCTGAGAAGACAGAGGAGAGCGGGTCGGCAAGGTCAGTAAAAAATAAAAGATTATTTTTTAAGTGAATACATAAAAGACTGAAATGTCTTGACAACTGTGAGAGGGATTGCCATGGAATCTGTGAAGATGTCCATAGTTTTCATAGAATGACCGTTATGGACCCAGTTAAATGTCTCAACAAGTACTGAATGAATTGGAAACATCCAGCAAACAGTTGGACAATTCCCTGGATATTCTTGTAAGCTTTCTACTAAGATAAAGTATGTGTTCAACAATTATTTTTTTTACTGTCTTGAGGCTTTCTGGTCCAACTTTATTTTCTAGTGAGCTAGCCATGGCCCTGGGTTTGTGATGCTGACAAAGAGGCAACGTTTATATTAGTCTGACACTTTAACTATGCTCAAATAAGACAGAAATTAGACAGAAATATAAATGGCTTAAAAATTGTATTTTTTGTACAAAAAAAAATAAAAATGCGGCTGTCTATTCAATATCATGTTCTAACCAGATTAGTCATTGTTTTAAAAAAGCAGATTTAATTTCTTCATTGTCACAATATGATTAATATGTCTCACTTTGTAAAGAAATATTGCTTAGACCTCTATTCTACATGGAGATAATGTCAACATCTGTTCCTCTACAAATTAGTTTTCACAGTCTTACCATTGTCAGTTTTGACCGGGGATATGATGCCAGAGTTTCAGGCATGTTTGCTGGGTAAGTTTATACAGGCCTAAATAATTAACAAGCATGTACCCTAAGATGAAGCATCAGTCTCTGAACCCTTTTTTAGTGTAAGCATGAGGTCATGTTTGATTTGTTTTTATTGAATTGGTATTTAGGAAAACTAACTAAATGTTAACAATGTTTTCAATATTTTGTAATCTGCACATGCTAGCATGCTATCACCAAGCTAGCTTAGTAGCACACTTTTTATTTTGTTTTGTTTTATTTTGTTTTGGGGGATTGCTATAAATTCAAATACCTAGATTGTTCTGTTTTTATTTTTCTCTGAGCACTAAGCTTGTGTAATTTGTTGTAGTTAATTTAAGTTTGAGCTTTCCATCTTTATATTTAGTTTACTGGCCCCAATTAGCATTCAAGAGTCAAATAACGTAGTTTTAAATAAGCTACATTTACATTTTATAACATATTAACATTATGCCATGTTTGATGTAACATAATACTTACATTGTCACTAATGTAACCATGATTTTCTATAGTAATTCTGTATTTATCTGGAAAAGTTAGTTACCAAGTTATGACCAAATACAGCACTGTCTTTATCTATAGCTAAACTTGCTTGTTTCTGTTGTAATGCCACTTTTATAATTTTAAGTTGTAAGTGTTTGTGGAATCTGTAGCACTTTATTTAAGAGTGAGCTTTCCATCCTATTATTTAGGTGACTGGTTAGCAATGAGCTAATGTAAATCTAATTTTACATTAAAAATAAATGAAATGTCACTAGTTCCTTCTGAATAGAATTAGCACTTTCAACATAAAGTTTATCAGCAACAATTTGATATTTTAATAATTTTTTAAAGAAAAATTGCAAAAATCAAAAGGTCTCCAATTCTCAAATACACATTTTTTTCTCTCTCATTACTGTAAAAACAATATATTTTGGTTTTAAACAACACAGAAGAGGAAATTATGACATGTTGTGCTTTTTTGTAAGCTGAATTATTATCAACTGATTAGAAAAAAATATTTTATTCATGATTTATAATGAAGAAAATGAAATAACTATCAGTCACCAATCATCACTTAGTACATACACTGTGAACAAAGTGTCACATGAATCTACATTTTGTTTACAGCCACCAAGTATTTTTAAACACAGCAGATGTACAGTGAGGCTTTGCCTGTTTTCATTTCCTGTCCTCCACACTTTAACGCCTTCTCCTCGCAGCACAGTCAAACCGATAACTAACCTCAAAGTGAGAAAGCAGCGAATCACATTTTACTGACACGCACAAGTGCAAAATTTGAGTCATCAGCCTTTCTTTCACACTTCCTCCCCCAACCTATTTCTGCTTCTACTTCTTGAAGTATGTTTAGATGCATGCCATTACTCCATTAAGGAGAATAACCAGATTTAGGTAACAATTTAAGCCAAGCATTTACAGTTTCTCCTCTCCCCTAAAGCCTCAGTTAGTGTGAATAGTGGGACATCGTGTTAATTCTTGTATAATGTGTAGGGCTACCTCCAGGAAGTCAGATGCACAGTATGAGAAGAAAACAGAGTGAATTTATGTAATGTGTTGTCCTGAGTTCTCACTCCACAACCTCTTGGGCACATGAGCAGAATTACACAACATCAGATGTTTACTGGCCTTTCTTTAAATGCATAGATTGCCTGATTGCTAACAACCAGCTTCCTGATCTCTCACATCAAATATCTGTAATTTTTCTCCCTCAGTTATTCACACACAGACAGACTTCAGGTAACTCCACCACAGTGCCTGTTCACTCAGTAACACTGGATGAGTCAGACTCGACTCTGGTCCCACAGCATCTAACTATGACGCATACCAGCACCTACACAAACACACGCTCACAACACAGAAATCACACACACCGTGCCTTATGCACAGCATGGATATTCCAAGGAAAAGCAAAGCTTAGACTCGCCTAGAACACACACACACACACACACACACACACACAAAATAAGATTATGGCGCAGAGAAATTACTGATGGTAATATTTCATCATTCCAAATAATCTGTCTTATCTCTCAGTGCTTCTGCAGTGTCTGCTGAGATGTATACGATTAACCTGGAAATAACAATTGGTGACAGAGTCCCATGAATAAATGTCTGAATTGTCATCATCATCATCATCGCTGGAGCTTAAAAGCTTTTCCATGACAGGTCTCTGAACAAATAAAAGCTCCTTTATGGGAAAAAATTCTCAAACTCTAGACAAGAAGTGATGTTTTAGATAAAGAGGAAAGGAGAACTGCATCAGCATGAACAGTGAAAAGCCACCATTTTCCGGATACTCGAAACTACTGAATCCACAAAGAAAGAAGGAACATCGCAGTCCAACCCACGCTGCTCGATGGAGGAGGCATACTGGTTAAAAATGCCAGCTCAGTCTACTTAAAGTAGACATGTAATATGTTGACCTGCAACTATTCTGATGTTCTATTAGTTTTTTCCTATAGCTTTAGACACATTATCAGAAAAATAATAAGTGCATTAATCAATAATGAGAACAAATCTTTAACGTGTATCAGCAAACACTGCAAAAACTCAAAATATTCACCCAAAATAAACAAAACTCTTCTCATGCATACGACACACTTACACACTGACCTATGAACTCGATAGCCTCCAGGAACCAGGAGCTGATTTCTTCCTTGTGGTTGTCCTCCACAGGGATACATTTGTACTGGTAAGCCCCCTCGAAGTGGTTGGGACAGTCAGCTGACACGTTCAGCAAGGCAGAGATCCCTATACTATCCAAAACCTCCTTCTTCGAGGCGTGAAGGGCGCTGCCAAGGTAAAGGAAGGGGAGGATCTCAACCGGGCCACCCTGGGAAAAAAGGACAACGGCAAGTTGATCATTTATTATCCATCCATCCATGCGTTTTCTTCCGCTTATTCAATTCAGGGTCGCAGGAGGGTGCTGGAGCCTATCCCAGCTGTTCTAGGGCGAGAAGCGGGGTACACCCTGGATAGGGCCATCATTTATTATTATATTTTAATAATCAGCAGTAAAGGCAAAGATTTACTGTTATGAGGCAGCTTGTAGGAACATTTCCTGACCCGAGCAGCATGTGGAGCTACACTGGAGAATTGTCCTTAGGTGAAAGCCAGTGTGCATGGCAAGACAAAGAATTCATTGTCTCGGTAAGTCGCAGAGGCCAGATACCAGATGACTTCAGTATAAGCGTGACCGCCCTTAAATATTTTGTTAATCACATTAGCCATGCTTCTCAGCTTAATATCTGTGTGAATAATGCGAAACTCATTTGATATGGGCCATTTAGTTTGTCACTTTCTCTCTTCAGCTGATTTATATTTTCACATCTGGAGACAGAGTTTACTGTTGGAGCTGAGCGTCTCATCGACTGGCTTATAATTATGAGCACAAAACCACCGTATTCAGCGTGAATATCTGTGCGTCTTTATTGTATCAGCATATGGAAAACCTTCTTTCAGAAGCTCTACTGGGGAAAAACATCCTCCGCGACAGCATTTTCACAGAATGTGATTCTGTAAGCACACGAAAAAATCGTTCAAGGAAAACAGGCAATTTCGCTGTGATTGACACTGCACTGGTGCAAGTTACATGCACGCATATCGCACATTTAATAACACGTATATTCCCAGTTTAGAGCCAGATTATGTCACTGCTCAGCCACATCTCAGAGGACATGTTAAAGTAAGAGCTGACGTGCCGTTTCCCCTTTTACTGGATCTGAAAGGTCAGCTGATCAGCAGTCTATACCGGCGCTTATTGACAAGAGCTGCGGCTGTTTGTGCCAGTGCTGCTGACGAACTCGGTAGTGACACAGCGTCAGGAAATGATCGATACTGCTAAGAGGTGTAATGTGAGGAGGGGGATGTTTGTGGTGGTGGCGAGCAGCCCGCTAAATCTATACTGCCGCTGCTGCTCGTGCAGGAAGTGGAAGCATTTCTTGAATTAAAAATGCATCTGATGGTTGAGCAGAGACAATCAGACGTTTTTCTTATAAAACACACAGAGGCTGGCTTGTCTGTGCCGCTCCCCTCGTGGGTTCCAGGGGAATTAAACCCTGACCACATGTGACTGTGAGCGTTGCGTAAACTCTGCAGACTCGAACAACAGCTTACTAACCAGCAAAACAAGGCCAACCAGGTCACAGGAAGTGCTACAGAGGTGAATCAATGCCCATCTATGACATCCAGGCCAGCGTGTTATTATGCACCAAAAGACTTATAAATTGAATATCTTCTTGTTATTTAAATGTGTTCATAATTATTATTTTGTCTTGTGTTGTTTTCTGGCAGTCAGAATGGCAGCTGACTTGCCCCTGAGCAAAGCAAATAACTGTCAGGGTGCTCTGTGTCAGTGTGATACATAAAAAAGGACGTTTTCTTTTGCATGTTTTTATAAACTGAATGCTGCAACACATTAACATGCACACTACTTGCAGCACAGAGAGGACTTCCATCAGTCTGACACTGGCGGATGTTAATCATGTTATTACAGGCAGATGTTATTTTAAAGGTGAGGTGCGTTTAACACTTTTTCTGTGTCGCGTTGCATTTTACCTGGTCATTGTGCGGCGTTCCACACGACGAGCAGGCAGAGTCGATGCTCGACTGGCTGGTGAGGGACGGTAAGGTCTTGGCCTTTAAACAAAACTCTGGATACTCTGTGAAAAATTTGTCATATCCCCCTATAACACACAAAAACAACAAAATACATGTCACAATCACATATGCAGTGCTTTGCTGTAGGACATTAATAAGTGGTGCAAAATAGCACGCAAAACATGCAAGAATGAGTACCACGGGAAAATATTACAGAAATACCAGCTTCCTTTTTTAGGGGTGGGGGTGGGGGGTTGTTTACTTCTCAAAACACACCACAGATGCACATATGAGGACAAAAGAAGCCTGCATTCACATCGCAGCACAATCTACAACAGGATTTCTAGTCTGCATTCAGGTAGCTTGACGCAAAGTCTATTAAACCCCTGACGGGCTGTCCTGTGTCTGCTTGCTGTGGATTTGAAAACAGTTTCATCAGTTTTGTTTTTTTCATATATGTGTAGGCAGTATGTCGCTCTCTGCACCTCAAGGATCAAATCAGATCAACTGAAATGTGTCAGATTTACAATCTGCAAGCATACATTTATGTTCTTCGAGGCATCAGCATCAAGAGGATGCACAAAAAAAGAAAGAGTGAAAAAAGGAATACGCCACAGCTTGCAACAGCCTCGAGATTTTTCAGCAGTCTATATATAGGGTGTGTAAATCAACTGCTGATTTTAATATTTCGCTGCTTCCTGTGGGTGATTTACCCGAAGCGGACTCTGTGTAAAAAGATTATGTGTGTGTCCTGTAAGTCCCTCCGGTTTGATGTGGCTTCTACGCATCAGCATTACCTCATTCACTCAGCTCACAGCCATTGGTCTGTGTGTGAATGTGTGTAGATGTGAATGAGTGAGTGAGAGTGTGTGTTGTTTAAAAAAAATTATACACCAGTGCATTTGAAGGGAGAACACACTGAGCAGGATATTTCTAGTTTATTGAATAACAAATAGTTACACACATAAAATTTTTAAATATCCAATATCTCTAAGAACTGGTGAAAAATAAAATATCTGGTGGCCTAGAGAGGATTGTAGGTTAGCCACTGGAAAATAGCAATTCATTAAAATGTGGTCATTATTATTATTAATGGATGTCAGTACATATATTCCAATTCTTATCTTATTTTACTGTTTTTTAAAAATCAATTGTTAAAAAAATAGAATTTATTGCTAAGCATAATGCCTACTGCTTACACATGTATCAGTTATTATAATTATACCCAGCCATTCATCAGTTACATTACATTTACTGCTCTAATTGAAATAATTAATGTCAGTCATTAAACTTTTTGATGTAACTGGCGCTGCTACACATCACAGGCGGCTAGGATTAAAGAGTAAACGACATAATTTACCTTTGAGCAGGTATATGCGCGTGTCGGAGGCGTCCCTGCACAGCGCGTGGAGCACCAGCGTCAAGGTGCTGTCCTCCTTCACCGTTTCCGAGTCCGGCGTCCTCTCGTCGTACAGCACTGCGGCGGAGTACATCCCGGAACGCAGGCGGACTCGGACCTCCTCGTCCCCGGCCAGGATCTGGTCCAGGCTCAGCACGGAGCCCTTCGCCCTGCGGCGGACGATGGTGTTGCAGCGGGCGTTGACGGCGCCCCGTATGTGCCCCGCGCTGAACGCGAGGAAAGAGCGGCAGTCCAGCAGCAGGCACTTGGCACTGTCCTCCTTCAGGAGCCGCTTCAGCACCGTGCAGTCCATCTCGTATAGCTCCTCCATTGGCACGTCGTTTCGGGCTGTTAGGCTGTGCTTCACGGTCGTTAAATCTCCTCTCTCGCTCTTTCTAAGCCCCCTCACGATCACCGGACCCCTCGGAACCCGGAGAAGGCGGTGGATTCCCCTTGCGCTTCTCCTCTATCTGCGCATAAACACCGTCATGATCATTATCATCATCGTTGTAACCGCACTACTTCTTAAGCTCAGTCCGGTCACTTCTGTCTCTTTCTCCTCTCTGCCTCTCCGAGTATTTTCTCCACAGGACTCTTTCTCTTTTTTCCTGTTTTTATGAATGGGTGCATCGCGTCACGGCGGAGGTGACGTCAACCAACCAGCAGCCTATCGCAACGCGTCCAGTTTCCCGTGCCCTTTCCTCCTCTACCGTTCATTCATAAAAAAAACACACAAACACACACACACATCAATGAAACGAGAGGCCATGGGACCGAAGATTAAGCGCAGGAGAGTTTGGCTTCATACCATAACAAGCTCTTCTTCATAACTTAAGGATCATTTTTTAGATAAAAAATAAATAAATAGGAAATTAAAGATATTTTAAAAGTCCGTGTCAAAGTAAGCAAAGCAGTGCAAATAAATGTAAGTGTTATAGAAGTAAATTTGAACTATATTTTTTTATATCTTACTGATATTTTACAGTTTAAACTTACAAATGATTTTTTTTTCATAATCAAATGAACCAAATAAGACTCATAATTTGTAAAGGATATCATTTGTCATCACAAATGTAGGCTACTATAAACTGTATTATATTCAGTCTACAAGTTTAAGGTCATAAAATAAATTAATCGAAATTTCAGGTTTTCGCATGTGTTGGAATTCAACTGACTGCATATGTAGCTCAGCTTAGCTCAGTTTCATATCATTCAAGGCTCAGTGTTAGAAATGCTGCTGGTGGACTGCAGGTGGGTGTGCGCTTACGTACAAGGGTCCGTGTGTGCGTGTGCATACGTCTGGGTGTGCATCTGTGTGTGTGGGTGTGTGTAATCCTACAAGCGGATGCAATTTGCATCTTCTATCGCGCAGCCTTGGCGAGCGTGCTCAGGTATTTGCATGTTGATCTCATTTCCATGGTAACGAGAGGAAAGAGAGCAGCACGGCGGCGGATGACAGGAGGAAAATGCAGACACCCTGACACAAACAGGTGGAGAGAAGACATCTGAAAGAGACAAACAAACAGACAGCAGGGAAAAATGTTTAACACTTTTATGGGTGGGCTGCTGTGGGAGAAAATAATATGTTTGAGTTCCCGTGAGTGTTTGGATCTATGTTGTGGAGGCTGTCTCTTTCATTTTCATGACTTCATGTGTTCACTATAAGTAAAATCTGATGGTAAAGTTGAACAAACCCTTGAAATATCCTTACTGCTATACTGCTTGTTAAAAAAAATGAGGCTGTCTCGGTGCAGTACCATAGCAATTTGGTACTATGGCAACTTCCTCAAGAGACAGAAAGGTATAGGCAGTGATGGAGCAAAGGCTGACTTTTATCCATAAACTGATGCCCACATTTCCCACAATGCAGCTGAACACGACTCCCTTTTTTAGTACAAGAGGAAGAATAGAGGAAGATCTGTAATTGCCTCACTGGGTGATGTTGGAAAATCCCAAAACTGTGCCTTTAAAGATGGATGACAGGAAGCAAATAATTAAGACAAATGGACTTCAGGCCTCACTCATTATTTCTGTAGTGATTATATGATAGAATAAGGTCATTCTCACTCCTGGTATTTGCTGTAGTTGCTCTTTAGTATTCACCTGACAAGGGATATATCCTTGGTTTGATTCCAGGAGAAGACAGAAATCCCTTTGGGGTTGCACGAGGAAGGCCATCTGATGTAAAATTGTGACAAACGTCATTGTTTGCCAATTGTCTACCAAGGTTTTTCCTCTTTATTTGTCACCTTATCAGACTTGATACTTTACATCTGATTTGCCCATTTTATATATAAAAAGAAACCGAGAGTTGGAACACCATGTTTAGCGTATGTGTATGGACTGCAATGGGCAAACAGCAGGAAAAAAATGAATGAAAGGACTGTGACTGTGAGCCGGAGAGTTGACAGAAGGTGAGATGGAAGCCGACACAAAGAAAGGCAGGGTGGGAAGGAAAACGGAGAAGGTGAGGAAGAGGAGGAGGAGGGCGGGAGGTAGAAGAACAAAAGAAGAGGTGTCTACTTGTGCTGGACTGCAGCCTCTGGCATCCCATATAAACACAGACACACACGCACAACACCGCACATTACTATCAAGCCTAAACAATGCCTCCAACAGACGGGATGGTGCTGCTGCCGTAGCAACAAGGGAGAGGTGTGGGAAGGCGGAGACAGAAGCCAGGGGGGCTGCGAGGGGATTGGCCGGAAATCAGTTCTGTGCTGATGTCATCCTCCCCTCCCTCCCATTGCGCTCTCATGTCCACCCATTCATCCCCTCACATCACATCCCTCGCTGGCATGCCGTCATCTGTCAATACAGCAGACGGGAGAGAGACAGAAACACAAAGAGGGAGGATATCTCCCGCTTCTGTTTACTCCGTTTCCATCTCACACATCTGACTCTGCCCATTCCACGTTTAATTTTTGCTTATTCACAAGCTCTCCTTGTGAATAAGCTCAGGAGGACAACAGGGCTGTGAATGCAGCAGAGGCAACCAAAGGGTTATTTATTTACCCTTGTTTTTAATTGTGCACTAATGAAAGTAACAACAATGCAATAATAATAAATGTCAGTGTAAATTATATATTCACATACACAGCACAAGTATACTGTTGACTGATAGCAAGATTACAACAGCATATAAGAACAAGGCACAAAAAAGGTCGCCTCTCACAGGCCCAGCTCCTTATGCCTGGATATCAAAGTGCCTTTGAGCAAAACACTGATTCCTTCTTTAGTGACAGTTTAGGTTCTGGAAAATTACTCATGGTCTTTCCTTGTCAATTCTGTGTGATATAATAAACTGGAATGTAGAGACCAGAAAATGAAGGAACACAGAAAAGAGTTTACATAAGAATGAAATAACTGAGTGTTTCAGAACAAACAAGTGGATAATGGCAATAAGACCTGTGACATTAGAGGAAAAAAGAGTAGGAAAATTGTGGAATCTAAGATTTACAGAGTCTGTCTATGTGTGCAGCAAGCATTTTGTCACTGAGGAGTCAAATATCCAAATGTCAAAGGCCACTATGTATCTGTAAAATACACAAAAGCATTTGTGTTATAGTGCAGATCATTCAGAAAGTTGTGAGCAATTCTAGTCTCGTAGCAAAACGTTTTGGTGTTTAATAATTATCACCGAAATTCAAAATGATGCTTAAAGTTCACGGTTGGTTCAAGTTTTCATTTTAAGCTACCATGTACATCCTGAGACCAAAAGTTCTTTGGTTTGGTTGTGGAGACTCGCACAGACAGACATGCAGCTAAGTGATGAAACCAACATATCTACATGTCATAGTATTCAGGGTAACTGATGAAACTCCACACTACAGGTGAAATGTTATCATATCGAGCGACCATACACAGGTGTAGAATGTAAATATCTTGGAAATCAGTTATTGTAATTGACACATATTTGAAATCCAGAAGAACTAGCACATTTTTAGCAAATTTGTGAGCAGTGTAATTAATTGCATGAATGGACAAAAAAAAAAAAACGCTCTGTCTGGAAACAAAAACGACACAAAGCTTTCCAAATATCTGTGAACCTAGCATGCTAACCACTTTTATACACAATCTATGACGCTAACACAAAGCTAGCAGACAAAGAACTCTGGACCTAACATGACGGGTGCGCAACCAAGCAGCTAGAACTCAATTTACAACAACAGCAGAAATGAAAAAGGCTTGTGGGATTGTACATGTCCGCCTGTAGTCTTTCCTACACTAGAATCACTATCACCAAATTTGTTGTGACTTGCACCATGGCTTGTTTTTCTCTGACTTTGTGCCCAAACAATATTGTGCGACGTATCGAGTGATTTAAAAGTGTCGCTATTTTGAGATTACATTTTTTTATTGCATGTACATGCATGCTATGAGTAGTCAGCCATCGATGAGAGTGTGCTGAATTTCCCCATATATAGAATACAAAGTCCAAGATATGAGATAACTTAAACACCAGCATACTATAATAAAACAACACACACACACACACACACACACACACACACACACA
>NW_005187433.1:2521435-2532540 GCF_000239375.1 Pundamilia nyererei | reverse complement strand
ACACACACACACACACACACACACACACACACACACACACACACACACGTATAGCCAAATCCATGCCTCCCTTTAATCCCATAATCCAGTGGTTAAGCCTTGACTGAGTGCTGCTACGCTCTCATGAATGAGTTCGTGTTTTGTCATGTGTGACTTTGACAGAGGCAGAGAGGCAGATGTGTGTGCTTTTTTGAGAGTGAAAGTAACATGTAAGAAAAAAAATGTCCAAAAAAAAGCACGAGGAAGCAATAAAGAAAGCAAAAGAATAAAGTAAAGAGAAAGGGTGAGGGAGAGAGGTGGCATGATTTAAGCAGCGGAAGTGGGCAAGCGATGAGGTGGGGGTTGTTCCTGTTTGCAGCTGATCTATTTTTTCTCTCAGAGACATGTTGATGCTTATGCAGTGGAGATATCGCTTTTTTTTAGCTACTAAGAAATTTAACCTTGCCAGAGGAATGCTTAAAAATGCTGATTTTTAAATCAGTCATAAAGTAGTGCCCCACCAAATAATGGCAGCAGTTTCAGAGGCCTAAAGGGGTAAATTATTTACTCCTCACAAGAGCAAATGGAAACCGTCTTGCTACGTAGGAGAATATTTCTTCTCTTTTGTAACCAGTAGTACCAACTCTGGCCTGAGTTTGTGATCAGCAATGAGTGAAGTGAGGAATTATCTCCAAATCTACATTTTAGTATTTAGAAAAGCTAAAAATGCAGTCTTGATTTTAAGGAACTGTTCTAATAAACTCATATTTAATAGGTTTGAACTATTTTAAGAAAAATAGTGAGCGTATTTTAAATTTGATGGCAGCAACAAGTCTCAAAAAAATCAAGATGGGGCAACAAAAAGTTGGAAAAGTAAGCGGTACTAAAACGAAACAGCAGGTGGAACTGGCAAAAGGTAAGTAAAATGATTGGGTATAACAATTTCACAATAATGTTTCACAATTAATAGATGCAGTAGTTGTTTTTAAATCTTATTTAATTGCAAAGACTTTGAATATCTCATCCTCTACAGCACAAGGTTCAGAAAGTCTGGAGAAATCTTTGTGCGCAAGACAAAAAGCCAAAAATCAATACTGGACAATGGATCTCCCCGGGCCCTCAGGTGGCACTGCATTAAAACAGGCATGATTCTGTCATTGAACTCACTGCATAGACTCAGGAACACTTTCAGAAATCATTTTTTGTGATGCCGTGCCATCCACAACTGCAGGTTACAGCTCTATCATGCACAGAAGAAGGCATATGTGAACATGATCCAGAAACATCATCATCTTCTCGGGCTCATCAAAGCTCATTCAGCATGAAATGAGGCAAAGTGGGAAACTGACCTATGGTCAGATGAACCAACATGGATGCCACTTTCCCCACAATGAAGAAGAGAGGGACCATCCAGCTCGTTCACAGTTTTCAGTTCAAAACACTGCATGGTATGGAGGTGCATTAGTGCCTATGAAATTGGCATCTACATATCTAAAAGGCACATCAATGCTGGGAAGTATATACAGGTTTTAAAGCCACATATGTTCCTATCTTTTAGGCCATATTTTATTACTGCATCTATTCCAACAGCATGCGTCGCAGTGGAAGAGTCCAGATGCTGAAGTTGCGTGCCTGCAGTCCAGACCTTTCATCAGCTGAAAATATTCGGTAAATCATGAAATGAAAACATAACAAAGAAGACCAGAACTGTTGGAAAAGAAAACTTTTGTGAAAAGAATGTGAATAAGATGTTGGGTTTATGAGATTTACAAATGGTTGGATTCTGTTTGTATTTGCATTTTACACAGCAACCCAACTTTCTCAGGGTTGGGTTTGTATATTATAGATTTATCTGCATTTCTCTTGCTTGTCTGTCACAGACAACAAATGTTGCTTTTATACCTTCATTCTTCGTGATTGAGTTCAATGGCAAAATGCTTTGGGCTTGTTTTCGTGCCAGTGTAATGTTTGCCCAGTCCTGTTTGTGGAGACTGCATGCGTTAATGAGTAATACATCTAACAGGTCACCAGCTACTTATCCCCATTTCAATGCAACTTAGCAGGGACACACACACACACACACACACACACACACACACACACACACACACACACACACACACACACACACACTCCCACCAGTTTCCTTATTTGTTTTTTTTCTTGCCCACTTCCTTCTTAGCCTTAAGCACAAACAGCCTGACTTCTCCCATGAATGAGCCTCAGTTTGTGGAAACTATTTGTGCAATTTTCAGTTTTATCCTAAAGGCTGTTACTTTTAATTGAATGCAAACCCCCCCAAACAATAAATACGATAACCACAGAAAATATAATAGAAGTAAAATTGTAGTTTTCAAAAGATTCATATAGAAATTGAACTCTTTTTGTAAAGTATCTTTGGACAGAGCCTAGCTTTGTTTAGCTGCTGAGCACACTATCTCTGGTCATTGCTCCAGATTCACTGACAAGATGAGAAAGTGGTGACAAACAACTAAATGTTTTTTTCTTTTTTTCTAAGACGCTAAATAAATTAACCTCTGTGAGGAGCACTATGAATACCTACAATCCACATTACAGTGTGAATCAGCTTGGTTTCCCCTTTGCCTCTATCTCTTTCTCTCTCTGTCTTTCTCGCACACACACACACACACACACACACAGAAAAACTCACTCGTCATTCAAATATCACTGCATATTTTGAATAGTCAAAGCAGCACAGGATGAAACAGTGAGATACATTCAAAGCTATTCACATTGTGTATGACTACAGCGTTCAAACTACGTTTTTTAAATTACCGCATTAAGACAAATATTGTTTCAGTTGATGTGAACACGATTACGATCGTGGCCAAGATGAAGCTATTGCTCTTTTGTGGTACCTTCCTGTCATAAATACTGTCTCACAGCCTGGGCATGAGTCCAGAATGCTTTAATATTTGGCATTTGGCATAATATAAACAGTCTAGTGCGGAGGGGTGTACAGACAGTTGGACTGCCAAAGAGCAATGGCGATAGGCAGTCATCATGTAGTGGAAGATATTAAACAGTGCCCACCAGAGTTTTGCATCACTTACTGTTAATGCTTACGTTCTATTGGAAGCTTTTCTCCTGTACTGAATACTTGTACTTGGTGTGCATGAATGGGCTGTTACCTGACGTCAAAACTGAAGCCTTCTCCCACACCGAACAGTCCATTTGACTGTTTTTATACAAATAGCTTGGGTTAAATGCACCAACAGAGACATTAATGAATGCCCCGGTGACACTAGAGTGAAAACAGGAAAATCTATGGTTGCCTGTGGATTGCATTGATTTATTTTGCTAATGGAGAACAATTAAAAATAGTTGTGGTAACCAACTGGTTGCTCAGAGGTTGGCCATGCAAGACCCTCAACCTCTAAGCAACCATCTTTTGATCGTAATACGATTGCACAGGTCGCCTGGTGGGGGGCAGCTTATTTCCAAGCCTATTTGGAAGAGAGTTCCAACAGATTGTTCTGACTCAACTGGATGACAAATATTGCATGATACTAACCCCAGGTTGTTCTGCGCTGCATCCTTCTGAGTGGGAACATTAGATAGAAAGCACTTACGTGGAAAGAGCATAGAAAAAAAGTGCTTGGGTGAATGAGGCAAGTTGTGTAAAGCACTTTGAGTGCTCAGAGTAGAAAAGCACTATGTAAGAACCAGTCCATTTACCATTTAATTGTCAGCTTGAACCAAACTGATAGCAGACTGACTCTGTCTGACTGATAGACCAAAATTGCCCTGAAGATGATAAGTGGTCACAGACCTAGTCCCTGTCTTTGAAGCAACCATTTCAAAGAAAAAGACACAGCAAGTTCATGGTGGCCATAGCTTTTATTGTGCCATAGTCTCTAACCATTATTTTCGCCTAAGTGGCTGCAGCATAATTTTACAAGTAACTTTAATGGCGGCATCTATTCACTAGCATTAAACTCAGACATACAGTTCGCACAACAAGCTAACTGCAAGTTGTTTGTCAGCTAGCTGCTAAGCTAGGTAGCTTGTCTGCTTATGCGCCACATAAGCAGACAAGCTTCCCTTTGCTAAAATTTGCCAGAAGAACGAGTTAGGTCATGTTACATCTAGCGATGCCGGAATGTGACCAAAAAATGCAAAAAATCAAGTTCAACATCCGCAGGTCATTCAGTTCATGGAGGAAGCTTTATTTTGGTGTGCAGATCAAAAGAGTTCCCATAATCTTAAGTCAAATAATAAGGGATAAATAAACACTCACTGTCAACATGCCTTACTATTGGTACACAGCATGAGTTTGCCATTCAAAGTTCACCAGTCTTGATTGAGTCAATCCACTGGAATAAACGGCCTTTTACCTAGATTTGCAACTTGATATCCACCTATTTAAGACAATAAAACAAAATGAAACGAAATATACAGCATACAATAAACACTTGAATGTGTGCACAAAGTAAACCGTTTAATAACCGTTAAAAACCTTTACATTTTAATGGGTCATCTTCTTCTTCTTCTTTTTGTGACTGGCTCATCCACAGTGTATTTGTGAATGAATGACTGTGAGGATTATCTGCAGGTCAAAAACAGGGAGGACTAACGCGTGACAGGCCGCATGTGTGTATGTGAGTGTGTGTGTGTCTGACATGTGGCAGTGTAAGCAGAACACAGACGCAGGGATTAAAGACAGGAAACAGCTTGCCGTTGAAACCCTTTCCACATCTGCACAACACACACACACACACACACACACACACACACACACACACACACACACACACACACACTGTTGGCTGTCTATGTGTCACTCTCTTGTAGTTTGTTTGTAAACGGTGCAATTAATTTGGAAATCTGTATGCAAAAGTTGTAAATTTTCCTACTGCACACAAACAAAGACACACACAACCAGGCACCACTCTCTGTGTTATGTGGCAGAGGTGCATCCGACCTGACACAGGTTGACGTCATTAGTCTGTCATATTTTTTTGTCTGAGAGTGTGACAGAGCAACAAACTGTGGTTACTAAGGCAACGACTGGGTGTGGTAGCAAGTATGACCAGAAATGACAGGTAGAGATGCAAAAATACGTATTTGTACATAGGTCCTCAAATGCATTTATAAAGAAAAGCAAACTACGCTGAACTCACTCTGACCTGTGTCTCCTATGACGTCCTGTTTATTTTCCTAGAAAACAAGAAGGCCAGCTGACCATGATAGAGGATATAGGAGGAGGGGAGACAGGGGTAGGACGGGAGATTAATAGGGGAGGAACAGGAGGAAGTGGAGTGTACTTGTTAATGTGACATTGTCACATTTAAGTGACTAGCTTTCCTGTGTGTGACTGTGTGTGTTTGTGTATGAGTGCATTGAGTCAACTGCCCAATTGCTTGACAGCCAACATTACCAACACACAAGTGAAAATCTCCCTCCCCGCCTCCCTGGTGGCTCCTTGGTGGCTCAGAATGAAACTCTGGGTTTGAGGTGTTATCACAATCTGCCGCAGTACAGCATCGCTGAATCACTCTATGTACTGTCTGTGGTAAGATTTGACAAGCTATCATTTCCTGTCTGTTTCCTACAGTACTCATGTGTCTCCCTCAGCAGTAAAAATAAGCACCAACAAAGTCACGATGAAATGTAAGGTTTTAGTTGTTTCCACCCTTTTATTCAAACTCTGTGGTGCCCCATGAGATTTAAATAATAAAGCCGTTAACTGTTAAAACTAATGTTGCTTTTTAACTGGTTTTTTTTTTGTTTGTTTGTTTTTTGGGTTGTTTTTTTTTGCTATAGTCTGCAGTGTGGGAAGATTTCTTTTCACCTACGCTTCTTCAAAATGAATTCAAGACATGCAGATTTGAAAATTTGGTTGTATTATGCAATCATGTCAAAGTTTGGTTTAGTTCCAGTTAGTTTCCACTGTGGGTTTGTTTGGAACAATTATCACATTACAGACACAACATATGATCTGTAGCCAGTCACAAAAATACATATACATCAATGGATCCTAGAACATGTTGGGTTAAAAGATTTAACAACACTGACAAACACATGATTTTTAATAAACATGTTTCTCAGCAACTCTGTACTACACTGTAAGAAATTGTTAACTGTTACGAACTAACTACTTCTGTCAACTTTTCTATTTCAGCTAATTTAGTGACTCATATATGGTATATTTTTACATTAAAACCTTGGATAGTGCAACTCAAGATCAGAAAAAAGCAGTGAGAATTGGACTGGCTGCTAAAGACGACCAATTTAAATTCACGGAACGATAAAAATACTAAGTAGATGGAGGCGAGAGCAGTGCAATCATGACTCTGATGCATGCGTTTTATTTTTAATTCTATGAGTCAACGTTTCAGCAAATACTGCCCCGGAAAAACCCACAGTAGTGTATAGGGCATATTCACCTACAACTTGAATCACCACATAGGAAAAAACAAAAATCTAAACAGAGGTCATTAACAGCCAGAGTTTTCAGTTCATATTGATGTTTATGCTCGGATAAATGAAAAACATAAAGGAAAAGATTTATTCCAATTAGTCAGTGATTTGCCCATACTGCATGACTACTATATAAATATAGACGATGGAGAAACTAACAACCAACACCACACTATCCAGTGGCCCTACCGATGAGGGCACTGCTGTCCTGAAAATGACTAATCACATTAGGATAGAAATGTTTATCTGCAACAATACAACTTTGTATGGAATCATGTGGGTCTAAATCACCACACCAAATGACTCCACGGCACAGCAGAGCCACTCATTCCTCACTGTAAGTCAAGGATTAAGATTTTTGTTTCATTTAACCCCATGATTATCATTTGGTATTTTACTGCTCAAACTTAGCAGCTTTTTAATTTAAATAACACAAACTTTTTCATGCTCTTTTGCCTAAGTTTGTTGTAACAACTGGCTAGTATAGTTACTGTTACCTTCCTATTCCATTTTCTCTGACCTCCGCAACACTTTTTTATTTTGCTCAAAGATTTATTCAAAACTTTTTTCCACACCTTAGCACTTTCACACACATTCACACTCCAATGAAAGAGAGCTGCTCATTGGATTCTTTCTTTTTTTTAGACAACTCTCTGTAAACGTAAAGATGGTTGTGCAGTGAAATCCCAGTAGATCAGCATTTTCTGACATACTCAACAACCAACAACAATACAAATGTGTATTCCCTTTCATGTGATTGGCTGATTAGATATTTGTCTTAATGAACCGTTGAACAAGTACACTTAATAAAGTCTGGGAGTGTATGTATCATAAAACCATGAGGGTAAACAAAGGCATAATTGATCTGAGTAAGTTAACCTCCATTAAGCTGTGTCATGTTCCTCATCACATGGGAAATTGTTAACACTATAACACATGTGCTTTTGTGTTTTTTCTTCAAATTTCTCTTTATGAGCAGGACCTGAAAACTTTGAAGTTTTAGTGACAAGCTTTTCTTAAAAGTTGCTGAACTTCCCGAGTCACCTGTAATGGTCAAACTGCTCTCTGCTGTAACAGGTTAGCGCAGCTTCACATGGTTCTCATTCTGCTTAATCTAATCTGACGTATCCTTTTTTAGGATTAACTTCCAAGCAGGCCACAAAATAGCATTATATTTCAGAAGTGAGGGTCGAGTCACATTTACTGGACCTCTCCGCTGACCTTATTGTGTTGTGGCTGATATGACATGATATTTTGCTCTTTAAAAGCACACTCCATTATCCACTTTGACTTTGCCATGGATACCAATTGTATGTTTTCGCTGCAAGCCATTTTGCCTGTGCCCTTTGCTTTAACGTGTTGTCTATAAATACCTACCCCTTGGTAAGGGCAACTTTTGAACAATATTTATCGTGTTTTGCTGTGAGAATGTGAGGACCTTACGTAATTGGACCAGAGATTGGACCAAATTCAGGGAACCAAAGATAGTTAAAGGGATTTTCTTTTTTAAAAAAAAAAAAAAAAAAAAAGATGACAGCATTGCTTGTTTCAGATACGTCCTACTAATCAGCGCCCACTCTCACCGCAGGGGAAATGCTTCCATACTGAAAATGTTTCCCATGAATTAAGCCTTGAGCAGCGTCACACAAATGCCTCAGGATTGTGCTTTAAAGGAACTGAAACTTGTGGTTGCCAGGAAACACTTGATAATATTTTAGGCCACTTCTCTCATTTGCTGTCTCCGGCTGGGAATTCTTCCCATCTGTGCTGCTCTTGAAATTCACCTTGTTTATCATATTCAGCAAAGACACTATTGTGGGTAGTTTACTTAATTATATTTTTAACTCTTGAAACCATTGAAACCCCAAGAGGGAAATACACTGAAGGTTTTGTTGGAAGTCAGTCCTACATCCACACAGAGGCCATCCTTCAGTCTCTAAAAATATATATTTTTGTGCAAGTATTTTCCCAGTGTTGAAACGGCTGTTATCCTTTCTAATTATCCAAAGACAAACATCTCCTCCTAAGCTCCCAATGGGATACATTTCCAAGGAAAAACAGGATGGGGAACACAGGGATGACACAATTAAAATAAGTCTAAATGTGTCTTATTCTGTCCAAAGACAGTTCTTACATAATAAAAACACAAATATTACATTTCACCACATGTGCTCAGATTGGACATTTTTAAATGGGCTAAACTAAAATCGAACTAAAAACTTGAAGAATTACTCTATGAGAGTTTGTTGTTTTTGATCTTCTGTATTTATCCCCTTTGTCGTGGTGGTGTTAAGTACTATTTTTGTTTGCTTCATCTTTTGTAGCTTTTTTAATCTATAAAGTAAGTATGTCCACTTTCAGTCCTCTGATTATTATTACAGTGTATTTCTGCACTATAATGGCATATTTCTATATGTCATATAATGGTAAATTGTACTGTTCGTTTCTTGTGACCTTGCTTTGCTAATGCTGCTTGTGGTCAATAGTGTGGTTAGACTCACTGCATTAGTCTAAAAACAAAATGTTGAAACAAGGAAACTGACCCTCCAAAAGTTGATTCTGTTCATCTGGACGTAGCGTTTTGTGGGAGAAACGTTTCGTCACGGAAACTGACATATTATTATTATCAATTTCCTAATAATATTGTATCAGTTCTGTGTTCCTGTTGACAACGCACTTCTTTAGGCAGTTAAATCACTGTACTTAACAGGGACATTGTGTTCATTCACATTACTTTAGTCTGCATGAACACATTTGCATGCCGATATTTTCACCTACTATGTGAAATACAATAGAGGCTCTTTCCAAAAAGAAAGAGTGCTGTCATTGGTCAGCTGTCTTTAGCACTAGGAGTGCAACTAAAGAAGATTTAGACGCCTACATGCTTAAGTTTTACATAATTTGCAATGCTTTCATCTTATGGATATGAACTTACTTATTAAACTGTGAAAACACTCAATTATCAACACAGCTCCAGTTCGATCTCTTCACATATTTATGTATATTGTTACACACCCCCATTTTCTCACTTTTTTCATTATCAGTTGTGGACATCAGCTTAAAAATTTTAATTAACACTAACATAAACAGAATATTTGTAGGACGAACGCCAAGGTGTGAGGAAAAAAATGTGTATTCCCTATTCGTTTAGTAAGCGGTTGCTGGTAGTTTCTAAAATTGAAATTGGTTGCGAGATATTTGTGGTCTTGCAGGGTCTTTCTGTGTGGAGTGCATGTCCTCCCCGTGTTTGCGTGGGTTCTCCCCGGGTACTCCGGCTTCCTCCCACAGTCCAAAGACATGCACTTTGTGGGGATAGGTTAATTGAAAAATCTAAATTGTCCATAGGTGTGAATGCGGGAGTGAATGTGAGTGCGACTGGTTGTCTGTCCTGTGTGTTGGCCCTGCGACAGACTGGTGACCTGTCCAGGGCGTACCCCGCCTCTCGCCCTATGACAGCAGGGATAGGCTCCTGCGACCCTGAAAAGGATAAGCGGAAGCGAATGGATGGATATTTGTGGTCTTACACTGAAACCCTCCTAATTTCTTTGATTACTAGCAGAATATCGCAGTTGCCTGTTGCATGGAAGATGTCAAATTTTCTCTTAACCCTTACCAACTGTTCACTAAGCAGTACTGAAACAGTCAAAACTGCAACACAAACTGGAAACTGAGAAAATTCCCATCAAAGTAAAAGCTGTGCTTTCTGAAAGCTGTTGGCTGCAGCAGTAAGGCACAACTTCTACTTTGAAGATGAACATTCTTCATTTCTGGTTTCTGTTCTAACCCTTTTTTCAAGTTAGTTAGTAGCTGGCAAGTGTTTGCAAGACAAGTTAGCATTTTCAGTGGACACTGTTACTTTCCCCTATAAAAGGTCCAGGAGATGAGGGAAAGTAACAAACGGTGTCCAGGTTGAAAAAAGGAGACAGGGAGGCAAAATGGTTAGATTTAAAAAAAAAAAAGAAAAGAAAAGGATTTTATAAATGTTTCTATTACTAACTAAACGAAATGAGACGGACAAGCCGCTAACACATTTTAAAGAAAGAAAACGACAAAGCTCAGATGTTGGTCAATAAAATGAAAAAAGGGGTTAGTACCAAAACACACTCCTCTCCACAGAGTCAGAGCAATCAACCACCATACACACAGCTAACTAGCTGCAACCCAACAAGGCTCTCTGGCAGTAAAGCTCACCTTTCTCTGGCCTTAAGTATTCTTAACTGCTGATGGGAGTCAGCTGTACAAAAAAATGTGGCAAAAAGGCAGGAGAGATGTCCATTTTTTTAAAACCTGTATCGCTTAAGATCCATCAGGACACTGGCAAAATGCTTTGATTAAACCCCGCACCCTTTTTCAGCCTCACAATTTATGTGTCACTTACACTACAGTGAGCTAAGCTGGCACTCTATAGTTTCCCCCTTTTAAAGAATTTACACTTTTTGCAATACCTAAATAGAACAACTTTTTGTGCAAACATTTTAATGCTAAAATGTACAAGACTTCATTTTAAATGTAACATTTTGTAATTTCTTACAATTTGCCTTTTCAGTATGCAGCTATAACAAAACCCAAGCCTGTCATGTGAGGCTGTATGCAGGAAGGAGTGGTGGTAGAGCTGGGCGATAGAACGATAACGATATGTATCGCGATATAACTTTTACTCGATAGAGAAATTAAGCTATCGC
>NW_005187433.1:2518975-2520291 GCF_000239375.1 Pundamilia nyererei | reverse complement strand
AATCAAAACAAGCTGCTGATTATTTCACATTTTACTTGTGAGCAACGGCACATTTAAATCTTACAAATATAGTTATTTGGCTTATATCGTGATAGATATCGTTATCGCCTGAAATGAAAAAAACATATCGTGATATGAAAAAATCTCATATCGCCCAGCTCTAAGTGGTGGTAAGGAGGACTCAATGTGCAGACGCTCGGAGGTAGAAAGTAAAGTCAAACTTAGATTTATTGCTAGATGGCAAATAGAGAACTGGTAAGAGCGAGCGGGCAGGCGGGCACAGCATGAAATGAGGGTAGATCACAACACAGACCAAAGAAAACACAGGGTTTAAATCCACAGAGGGAGCAATCGTGGAATGAGAGACAGGAGGGAAACACAGCTGGGGCAAATCAGGGCTAACGAGACAAAGGAAGCAAAACCAGACGCATTAACATGAGATACGGACTTTCAAAGTAAAACAGGAACCACAGACTGAACTCACAGACACAGACTCACAAGCAGGCACTGCAACAGAGGGAAGAGAGACGTGGGACCGGGGCAGGCACAGACACTGACTGGACACAGAATAGAGGGAGTATGGAAACCAAAACGTAAGAACTGCATAATCACACACCAAGAAGAACTGGGGAAAACAGAAATGCAAAACAGAAACCAAAACCATCGCAATAATAAACTAAGATCAGAACACAAATAAAGGTACAAAACTGAACGCTGAACGGAATGCTGTTGTTATTTGACACTATATAAATAATATTTAATTTACTTTAAATTTAGCAAGAGAAGCTGCTCTGGCAATTACAAAAAGGTCAGACTACAATGCAGCTTCTCATTCTTTTTGTGAGGCATACCAAAGTACCTGTATGTTACATAGTGATGTGAATAAGTCACAGAAATAAAAGCTGGACTTCAAATGAAGTGGGTATTGGATAACTGGATACTGGGTTTTGCAACTACAGAATTTTTATCACGTGCAAAATAAACAGAAGTGAAAGTTGGACTCTTAGTGTCAGTGTCCTGACATTTTAATCTGAACTGTGTGAGCATGGTTAAAGCTGTAAAACAAACAAGCCTGGTATTGCTGTCTCTGTAACTCAGTGTGTTAGCAGGCGACTTTCCTAATGGCTAAGGATAAACATGCTTTTCAGAGGTGTAACTCCAAGGAAAACTGCACTGCACTGAGGGTAAAAAACAGCAGTATTTGTGGATGCTGTTTCCTTGTTTCTTTTTACTCCTTGTCTGCTCAATTGCGTGCACACTGAGGGGAATGAGGCATGATCTGTTTTTTAAATATGAATATATATATCTCATATATA
>NW_005187433.1:2482938-2518955 GCF_000239375.1 Pundamilia nyererei | reverse complement strand
CTTTTCCTGGACAAATACCTTATTTTATGTAAAATGTTAACTCTAACTAACAACACAAAGGAACATATTTACCGTTAAACATGCATATCATTACCAAAATCCCAAACTTAAGCAAAAATTTCATTTTAGTAGCAATACTTAAGAGATTTTATATTCTTAGTAGACTCCCGTACACTTTCTCTGGCATCACAGATTCATGTTTTAGTGACAGTTTTAAAAGGTGGATCATTATAAATGATTATATAAGTATCTGCAACACCACATTGGAACATTTTGCCCTTTGCAACACTGTATAGCTCCTGGATGTTTTTAACAGTCCCCTCCAATTCCGCCTCCTCCTCTTTTTTCTTCTCGAGCGGACGTCACCAGAGACATAACTATTACCCCGGCAGCTAAAAACAGGTCAAGTGTTGCTCCGTGATGTTGGCTGCAGTCCCAAGGAGAGGAAAAGGTGGTGAGATGGAGGGCAGCGATATGGGAGCAGTAGAAAGTGTTTAAAAGACAGAGTGAGTACATGTCACAGAGAGAGCGAGGGGGGAGTCTAGAGAGCAATGCTTTTACTCAACTGTGTTCCCGGCCTGCAACTCCCCTGTTTCCTCTCTGGCTCTCCCACTCTCCCTCTCACATTACGACCGGAACATCATGGAACGACACTTTGATTTTGAAATCATAATGACAGTCACAACAGGATAGTGAGTCTTAAAATAGTCTCCATGCACAGTAGCCTACGATTTTCAAGGTCAAGGTATTGCCTATGCAAAGACTAAAAGCAGCAGGGCAGATTGGTTTAATTAATTCCTATCCACACATCAGAGTGATCATTTCAGTTCAATTTTGTTGATGCCAGAGGTCACAGGAGGATGGCCAGATTGATTCGTGCTGATAGGAAGGCAACAATAGCCCAAATACCCATTTGTTCCAACCAATGTATGCTGAATGCACAACACATGGGACCTTAAAGCAGATGGGCTACAGCGGCAGAAGACCACACTGTGTGTCACTCCTGTCAGCTAAGAACTGGAAATTGAGGCTACAGTTCACACTGGCTCACCAAAACTGGGCAACAGATGACTGGAACAATGTTGCCTGGTCTGATAAGTCTTGATTTCTGATGCAATATTCAGATGGTATGGTTCAAATCTGCCATAATATACATGAAAGCATGGACCTATCCTGCATTGTATTAATGGTTCAGGCTGCTGGTAGTCATGTAGTGGGATGTGGGGGATGTTTTCTTGGAACATTTTGGCCCCTTAGTACCAAATGAGCATTGTTTAAGCACCACAGCCTGCTTCCAACAGGATAAGACATCATGTCACAAAGCTCAAATCATCTCAGACTGGTTTCTTGAATATGACAATGAGTTCACTGTACTCCTCCGCAGTCACCAGATGTCAGTTTTATAGAGCACCTTTGGGATGGGGAGGTGTGAGGAGATTCGCATCATGGATGTGCAGCTGACAAATCTGCAGCAGCTGTGTGATATTGTCATTTCAGTATAGACAACAATCTCAGAGGAAGGCTGCAAACCACCTTATGGAATCTGGGCCACTAAGAATTAAGGCTAAAAGGGCATTTAAACCAGTCACAGGAAGATGTACTTAATGAAGTGGCCAGTGGGCTTATTTGTAGTACACAGACATTGCAGACCTTTGGCTTTCTAGCTTTTTAGTTTGTTGAAGAATTTGAAGAAATACGACTACATGCTTTCCAAATCTCTTCCCACAAGTTGGACTGGAATGATGGCAGGGTCACGTCAAGAGTAGGGCCTGGCCTTGGATAAGCCCCTCCACCAATGCCAATAAACTAGAATACTGTTAACCTTACAATGCGCAACTCTACTGGTCGAGAGCATGGGTAGGACCAGTAGTGAGTGTCACTGACTAAATTTGTTTGAGTAAAAGTACTAAAGTAGAGATTTAATATAGCTTATTTAAATATATCTATTTTATGCTTACTCCTAATTCTACTACACATTTGAAAGCAAATGTTATACTTTGTACTCTGTACCATTCATTTGAAAGCTTTAGGCACTTATTGTTTTGCAGATTTTAAAATATAATTCTGCTTTGGTTCTGTATTAGTATAAAGATACCCAGCAGTCTATAAGAAATTACAATCTCCAGCAGTTACCTTAGAGTGAGTACATTTACTTTAGATACTAATAATATTTAATAAATAATATAATCACATTCTGAATAAAGTTGGGGGGCTATGCCACAGGGCAGTTAGTAGGTCTGGGCCTGAATTCTTCTGAACGTCGAATCATCAGCAGAGCTCCTTTTTCATTTCATAACCATAACATATTAACTTGTGGACATGCCATTTAGAGTCAGGAAAAGGTGAGTCAATACCATGGAACTTGGCTTTTTGACATATTTGCACATGTATTTGCATATTTGCAAATCCATGTTTTGTGCTTTTGTTGACGGAGTGAAAAAGTCTGGCCGCAGTTACAGTAGACGGCTTTTCAGAGGAACCTTAAACCATCTGTGAATTGGTCGGGGTTTGGAGTTGCTTCGCTGCCTCAGGCACAACGCAGCTTGCAGTTATTGATCAACAATGAGTTGTGCATCATGTGAAAGATTACTTGAAGATAAGGTGAGGACATCTGCCTGACAGTGAACCTGAATCAGAAGTGGACCTTTTGGCTCATATTCCTTCTTGAAAATTAGCAGAGAGTTACGTCCCGGTCAAAGCTTACATCTGAATCCCACTGACACTTTATGGAGTGATTTGAAACAGACATAAAAGACAAAAAAGCCCTCAAAACATCATTGAACTGAAGGAATTTTGCATGGGAGCAAATCAGAGACTGGTTGAATATTCCATCTGTAAATATTGAGTATACATATCAAGAAATGTCCAAATATGTCAAAAAAGCAAAAAGGTTTTCTACTGGACGTGCTAACTTTTTCTGCGTAGCTTGAACTAGTTAGATTACTTCTACACATGTTCAGCATAAAAGCTAAATATGAGCTTTTCCTCTTAATTAAAGAAAACATAATACAGGCACAATTTTAAATTCATACAGCTAAATCCTCTCATGAAGGCTTTCATTCTTTGAGCAACCTGAAACTACCACCTCAGTGTCTATCAGACACAGACTGGGATATTATATGAACAATTTTCTGTAATAAATGATGATATACTTGTATCTGCTCCTGAGGCCTCCCAGGGTGAATTCGAGCGGCAGTGCAAGGTTTAGCAGCAAAGGGAAGATAAATGAGACAATTAAACAGGGCTCGATGGCACCTCTGTGACTAAAGGCTTTTCCTTCCTGCCTGCTTAAGTACAGACAAACAATAGTAAGCAGCAAAGGACAGTGTGTCCAACACTGACGGGCACACACTTAGGTGTTTATGTGCATGAGAGTGTGACTTCTCAGGTTTGCTGTAGGAATTCAGTCAGCAAACAGGCAAAGACCTGTAGACACCTAACAACACTGTGGCTGTACTGAAACATATCATCAGTAATGTATCAATTGATAATTTCTTACACATAGTATTACTGTGACAGAGCTCAGTCTTATCATTTTGTACTGAAGAACATTTGTTATTTTTGAATTCATCCAGAAGTTTGTTTTCAGTCTTTTCAAATATTATAAATAAAGCACCGAGAAATTCTATACTGAAAACAAGAGCATCTTTTTTTAAAATAAATAAATAAATAAAAGTCAGCAAGTTCAAGACAGATCTGCTTTAGTTCTGCTTTTGAAAATGGTTAGTTTCAGTTTAATTTTTTATTAGTTTCACTATTAGTTTTTAGGGTTTTTTATTATTATTGCAGTGTGGTTGGTATTTGTCATCAGCAGAAGCTTCAGAACAGTTTAATATTTCAGCTGGTTTTATATTATTTCTGATAGTTTATTCTTATTCTATTTTTTCTCATTTTAATTACTATGACACCCAATAAACATCTACTACATAATGTTATCAAATCGTGTGTAGGCCATTTGTAGATGTTGGGTTTCTTGTATTTACTTCCTGTTGTGCACCTCGCTGCAGGCCAAGAGCTCACTGGAAGTGGACAGATGGACAGTGAACAGTGGTGTAGTAGTTAGCCCTGCTCATTAAAACTGACCTCAGGCTTTGTTTTATCATCTGGATGCACTGTCCTCCCCCAGTCCTGTCTGCCATGTGACTGATGTGACTGCCTGGTCCTTGATGGTGCTGTTTTTTAAAAACCCTCACAGAAGTAAACTGTTTTCAAAGCTTTGCAGCTAAGCGGCAACCGGAGAGCAAACAAAGTCAATGTTTTTTTCTCAATTTTTAGCAATTAAAGTCCTTACTAATGGCACTGCATCTGACAGGCTAGTAAATATGTTAGTTTACCTATGAATGTGCAGCCTAGAATGTACTCTATCAACCGCTATCAGCTTCAGAGTGATGCTGCCACTTGATCACGTCTTCACTGCACAGAAAGCCAATTTACGACCCTGACTTTTTCTCTATAGATCCACACTGTTGTTGCAGCGTGTGGTTTGGCATTTTCTTGGTCCTATAAGCAATGCATTACCTGAAAAATACGCTGAACCATTTTTGGCACCTCCACAGACGTTCTTGTTATCTGTGGCATGTGCACTGATCCATCCCCGCACCTCTCAGATGTTGAGTTTTGAACTGTCATAGCTGAAAATGGGTGCTTTTGGATAATCTTTATGTATGTATTATCTTTGCAAGTGGCAACTTTTGCAAAAAAGCAAAAAACTTGTTCAGCTTTCTTCTACTCGAACTTTAGCATTTAGCTAACTCGGGCCTGTACAGTCTGAGATGTGAGATGTGTTTTTTGCAGTTTCTCTGAGTGTTGCATTGCCTGACCTTGGGGTGAATCTGCTGGGATGTCCACTCCTGGGAAGACTGGAAACTGTCGACGTAGAATGATGGACTTAAAAATGTATGGAAAAGGCTTAATAACCCTTCCCAGATTGATGGGCAGCAACGGTTTTTTCTCTGAGATCAATTATTTCTGAGATCATTGCTGATGTCTTTCCTTCTTGGCATTGTGCTATCAAATACCTGAATTTTCCATGTCTTTCATAGAGGTGCTGATGCTCAATTAATCACTTGCACTTGATTAGAGTCCTATGAAAGCAGTAAGGGGCTAATTCGTTTTTTCACACACTGCTTCTGTTTTTGGTTTCTGTTATTGAAATAATGACACTGGTAATGTGTCATGTGTTGTTAATTTTAGAACCTGCTAACGACCAGCTGATCTTTATTATGTCCTGTTACATAAAATCTTGGGATTGAAAGAGGGTATACTTTCTTTGTTACCATGTACTCAGTTGCAAGATGTTTCAACAGACCTATTTTTTTAAATATTAAATGGCCTTCGAGCCTTTTAGTTTCTCTGTGCCAGCTTTAGTGAAATATTTTTGCAGCACCATATTCAAAATAAGAAAGAAAACTCTTAGTTTTGACACTGCTTATATTGCATTTCAATAAAATACTGAGTTTAAATGGTTCGCATATTTTCACATTCTCGGGTCAAATCTTATCATCTGACCATTTTATAATACATAACATGTCAGAGACAATGGAAACACTCTGTCTTTGGACAACAATAAGCCCTTAGTTTTAACTCTACAATCTGTGGATGTGATCTATCTGTTAGGACCTCCTTCACTCCAGTGTGCATGACAAACAGTGTACATTGTACTGCAAGATCCTTTCTACATAATGAACACTAGAGCTTTCACCTACTTCTGGATGAACTGAATGAACTTATCATTATCTAGCACATTCCTGAAATTCACTCAATGCTGAATTCACAAAAACAGCTTAGAAGATCATTGTTTAAACTAGACCTAATTTTTAAATCACGTTTTAAAATATGATTATGTGGGCAACAAGACAGAGTGGTATGCAATAAAACTGCAGATATCTCAATAAGGCAAGTTAAAGGGTGCACAAAGGTTGAATGACGAGAGAATTTCACCAATTTATTTTTCAGGCTATGAACATTTATTTCTGTACAGACGGAAACATCAAGAAAATGACAAGTCTCTCTAAGTATATTTTCTACCATAATGACGTAAATTTAAAATAAGCCAGTGAAAGAATCTTTAGACTAACTGAGCATACTCTGAAAAATAAACTGCTGGACTCAAACAGGGAGCATTTTACCCAGCGCACTTGAACACTTTAGTCTGCCAGTATCTCGCCGGTGTTTTAAACTAGAAGCAGAAAGTGGACGGTTAAATGACGAGGAAAAAAAAGCTCCAATAAATAAAACAGAGCCATATGTCCTTATGCATAAGAGGATACACTCTAAGTCGCTTTTGCCTGTCATAAACTGCGAGTAGGAGCGTCAGCTAATGGACAAGTGCAGGCAGAAGAGTGAGTCATACCAGTCTGCTCACAAGAACCTCATTTTCTGCCAGATCCTGTGTGATGTATGTCTGCAAGTGTGTGCGTTAGAGAGAAACAGTGAAAAACACGGAGACGAGCAACATGCATGGCGGCAGCTTAGCCGAGTGCGTGCGAGAGAGAGAGAGAGAGGAGTGCAGCAAAGAGAACAGTAGGTTTGTTGAGCAGCTCCCACAGGACAAGAACATCTTTCCGAGACGTGCTTTTAGCTGATTATGCAGACAGCGCAGCTTACATTCCACATGTTAGACAGCTTAGGTGTTACTTCACTGACAAATCTTTATTGGAACAAAACAAAACAAAAAAACAGAAAAAAGAGTGCTCTTGCAGCACCTCCAACACTTCATAAATTACAACATTAATAACTTGTTTTTAAATTGGGACATTTTAACTGTAACTGTATGTATTTTTAATACACTTCAAAATGCTTTTAAAAATACTGGCCTGTAAACAGTCTTTTCCCTGTCACCTTTTTTTGCTTGACGACCTCTTAGAACCATCCTTTGGAAAATCACTGCACAGTAAAACCTAAAATCTTGAGGTCAGAAAAATAAATACTAATATTTACTAATATAATGCATAAAAATACTACAAGAATTAAATTTTAAAGTTTTTTTCAGCCAATAAGATAACATTCAGATATTCAGAACATTGCATGAATCCTCTGTCAAACCTTACGATAACATAAAAACACTACTAAAGGCAAAATGCAAGTAACAACAAGGTATCTAAGTGATACAGCACAAGATGATGCAAGTATACTTCAGCTGCACATTAATAAATATGACATTAAACTGATTCTTATAAATGTAGGAGGCACAGAATCGTTTCCATTTATGACTCAAATCATTCATGGTGCTTAAAATTCAGACGCGTGCTCTGAATTGCCTTCTGGCGTCATTTACATGGAATTCAGATGGCGTGCCAAGTGAACGCTTTCAAAAATAACCAGGTTAGTGTGTGTATGTGTGCGCGTGTGAGACTTGCATACTAAAAGGAGGCAAGTCGGTATGACGAACTGTTGCTAAGCACTGTTGGTTGCTAGGTGGTGGTGGTGGGGGAGACAGGTTTGCAGTCAGTGATGGAATCTGAGGGTTTACCTCGATTTTCATCCGTGCACGTGTCCCCCTGGATGGATTTTTATTTTTTGGAGCTTTTTCACATTCTGCTCTCATATATACAAACACATAAATGAGCACAAGGGAATTTTAAGCAAGAGGCAATGTTCATATAAAGATTTTCTCGTCAAAAATCTGGTCAATGTTTTTAAAATGTTGCATATTACTCATTAAAAAAGGCAGAACACAAACATCCGTTTGGCAGTTTCAGAGTCAACAACTGAAGAATGACTCATTTATCTCGTCTCCCATTGCAGTCATCAAGGAAAGCTGCAGAATATCTGGCAGAGGAACAGACAGAGGGAAAACCAGCACTCTCTCCGGCTTTCCCCGGGATGATTACTGTATTATATACAGCGGGGGAAAGCCTCACAGTTTGCTGGCTTCCCTCGGCGTGTCTTAAGATATTCTCCAGCGTTTTCTGCACAGGCATGTGTGACTTTTAGTAGAGTTTTTAGGTGCATCATGGAGCATACTGTGCATCCCTAGCTGGTGTCACTTCTGCCAGATAGGGTGTGATCCCGCTGGGTAAAGGTGACGGTGGGGGGGTTGGCAGGGCGAGACACGGGCAGCCATTTGTACTCGAGGTTCTGCACTGGAGGGTCCAAACACCAGTCAAAGTTGTTTAACAGGTACACGCACGCTTCCTGGCAGCGAAACACAAAAATACTGTTTTCTGGTTGTGCTTGCTCCATTTTACATAAACGAAACTTATGTAGAGTGAAGAGCTACATGGGTGTAAGTGACAATTTTCTATTTTAAAGCCGAGCGAAAACAAAATGTTAAAACTGAAGGCACTTGGCAGACCTAGAGCATCCACCAACGCTGAATAAGTCTCCAACTTGCAAAGCTACAGCCTCCACATCACTTCAAGCCTGTTTTTGTGTGTTCCTTTCCAGGTTTGAAAATAGCAATGCAACAACTTTATCAGGCAAGCTGTAATGGAACATTTGGTCCTTTAGACCTGGAATCAACAATGCTTACATTCAGACACAAAATCGTACAGTTAGAAACACATTTTCCTTTGAGCAACACAGAAATTTGCATAATTTGAGGAGAAGACCTTTATTTCATTCCATATCATTTCTCTCAGTGTCACTCCTTTGTATTCCCTTCTCTTTCACTCATTCAATATATTGTTCTAGTCATCATTCTGTTTTATATATAACTATTATTCCATTCTATTACTCTATTTTAATATTTTCCAAATAACTCTATTCTATTTTGTTTAATTACTTTTTGTGCTATTTGTATTATTTTCTATTTTACTGTATTTCAATTTTCACTTCTGTTCAGTTCGTCTAGATTCTTTGCTTTCCCTCCAATACCCCATCATTCTATTGTATTATATTTGTTGTATTTATTCTATTCTATTTCATTACTTTCTATTTTATTATGTTTTTTCTACTGTGTTTCATAGCATTTCACATAATTCTATTCTCTTGTATTCAATTCTATTACTTTTTTCATGTAATTATATATATTCCTATTTAATCTATTTTATTCTATTCTACTCTATAATGTCTATTTTCTTCTATTCCACATAATTCTACATTCTATTCTATTATTGCCAGTCTATTATTCTATATTATCCTATATTATGAAGCATTACTTTCCATTCTCTATTCTATTTCATTTTCCCCATACATATAATATTCTATTCTATTTTATTCTAGTGAGAGCACTGAGAGCTCAGAACTGGTGATGTCATAGACAACACTCCTTACCGGCTTATCCTCAGCCATGGACCTGTCTAACCAACACATATTTCCCCTGCGTCTCTCCACTTTATGAATGAAGATTTTCCTTGTGAGGGGGAGGATGAATGAACGGGGAAGGATCAAGGGAGTAACGGAGAGGAGAGGGAATGAAGGGAGAATTATGAGAGGGGGGTGGGTAGCGAGGACGACAGGGGGAAGGATGAAGTGAGGCGATGAGTCACATCTCTGACCTAGATCCCTGCAGTCTACTTTTTACTCTGGTCATGCCCTCATCCTTCTGTGTGTGTGTGTGTGTGTGTGTGTGTGTGTGTGTGTGTGTGTGTGTGTGTGTGTGTGTGCAAATGGTCACCCTGCTGAAAGCCAAGCAGATGTACTTTAATCTGCCGGTCTGATCTTTTCTGTAATTAAACACGGTAAGAGACGTAATCAAACACATGCATCATTAAAGCAAAGCAGATAGCTCTGTTATAAATGTATCATAATTAACTATTTAAAGACAGGATTAACAACTTAAAAACTGAGATAAGGGAAGATTCTGTTTGAGCAGCATAATAAAAGCAGTAAAAATATAGTGTACATTTGTGTTGTGAAGCAGCATCAAACACTGTTTCAGTCCTCTCTAAACTAAGAGGCAACGCTGTTGATGGATGCCAGTCTGTATCATTTAATTTAGAATGTACTTAAAAATATCCAGTAAAGTCAAATAAAAGAAATTTTATTAAAACTGTACACATCAAAAGTAGAATAATTTTTATAAATGTAAATTAAATATATAAAAGTGTAAATAGTAAAACAGGAAGAGAACACCTGTGCGATCTATTCCGAGCTCTACATCTATACAGCTTTAATAAACTACATCATTTCTTAAGCATCTGCATTTAACACTTTTTCATTTTTTAAAGTATCAGAGAGGTGGTAATTCTACTTTGTGTATTCACTACTGTGGCCAAATATATCGATATCTCCAGAGACAGAGACAAATCATGACAATCGTAAATAATCCAAAACAAGCAACTGATTATCTATGATGAGTAATCCAATTTGAAACAATAACTGTCCTGCTGAAGAGGGACAATAGCCGAACGAGGAGAGACATTAAACTGCTTTGAACTACACCTGAGCTCCACTCAATCACACCCAACATTTTCAGTGACTCATAAGTGTGAGTGCAGGGTTGAGTCATCCCTCACTGTTGCATTTTAGATAGCGTGCATTAACACCCCCATGTATCTTGCTGTTTTTACTGTTAAATAATCTGAGAACAAAAACATATAAATGATGTCTTAGTGCAGTGGTTCCCAATCTTTTTTTGCTGGGCCCCCCTTTGTTTTACAAGAAAAATGTTTGCACATCCTCCAACCACACACACCCATATTTTGCTCCATTGTGTTTTTTTTTCACACCTCAAACATTTAGTAAACAATTAAACAAATACAAGTAATCTGCAATAAATTACAGGTAGTAATAAAATAAACTACTAACTCTTTTAGGCTACGTCCGGACCTACACGGGTATTTTTGAAAATCACCGAAAATGGAGATTTTTTAAAACTCATTTTTTTGCTTTTACGTGTGGACGAGGAATACAGAGTTCGTCACGCAACATCAAAGGTTTTACACGCTTACATTTACACACGCAGTTACTGTCCCTCCATTTAGAAAGGCAGAGTCACGGTGTAATTATTTTACATGTAGTTTTTTTTTTTCATGTGTAATAATATTCAACGTTGCTATCAATGCATTTTTCAAAAAATGCCTCTCTGTGCAAAATGGGTTTAAAAATATAAACAACTTTAGGATACTGTTAGTCCGTGATTTGAACAGCCCAGCGCTGCTCGAGACACAGGGAAAACCAATTCTGCAGGGAGACCTACCTCGGCACTTGTGCAGGTGAAACCAAAGGGAAGACCTGATTCACCATATTTTCTAGTCTTTGGCTTAGAATGAAGTTGGTTTGGAAGCATATTCAGCGATGCTTCATCTCCTGCTTTGCGTTTCTGTGAGCGCCCCCGTGCTAGCAATGTCTTTCAGTGAAGAAAACAGGACAGTTCTTGACCTTGGGAGACTGCTGCCCACTGGCTAACAATAAAATGCAAAATATGAGCCCTGTCACCCATCCAAAGATTTTTCTTTTTTTCAGAAATGTGCTTGCTCTTTTAGATGTTTACTGGCAAAGTCTATTATTTTTGTTTGTTGGTTGGTTATAGACTTTGACAATGATGCACCTGCCTCCTCAAGAGCAGCGGTCCAAACCCCCGGGCCATGGACCGGTACTGGTCCGTGAGTCGTTTGGTACTGGGCCGTGAGAGCTGAGGCTCGGGTGTGAAATTTATGGTTTTCATGTTTTTTACCATTAACTCGGTTTCCCTGGATCTTTTCCTGTGTTGCAGTTGTGTGTCTTATTTTGAAAGAAATATTTACGTGTTACCATTGCGACCAGAAAGCATTAAGGGGCAGAGAGGAGGATGTTACTCTTAATGTTGTTGGCACATTTCAGGAGGACGCTGCTAATAAAGTTACACAATTACACAGTGAATTCGCATTTATTATTATAGTTACAAAATACCACCGTTTTTGTCTTGGTGATATCATTTTATTTTGTTGTATTTATCCGCGACACCTTAAAGGCTGGCCCATGAAAATATTGTCTGACATTAAACTGGTCCATGGCACAAAAAGGTTGGGGACCGCTGCCCAAGAGGGTTCCTCACTTGGTGAGGTGTTGTGAAGCAGTTTTTCTCAACCATGAAAATAATTCTGTGATCATTCACATCAGTTGTCTTCTGTGGTCTTTCACTGAAGCAGTTTTTCTTTTTTGGTTTTTAGCCACTCCTGAAATTTTTGCTATCACTTTGATACGTTTGCTTTTCATCCTTTACTTGCATTCGATATATTTTTAGATTTTATATTGCCAGTACCAGCAAAAAGCTACCAAATGCAAGTTAAACAACTCCAAGGCTCAAATGTCCATGAAAATGCCGATCAGTCAATTGCACAATAAGTTTTCAGCCTCTGAAAATGGGCGATTATATCTATAAAGAATTTCCCCTAGGGATCAATAAAGTATTCTGATTCTGATTCTATAAAAATCGCTGTAATTTCTAAACAGTTAATGCAATACTTACTTTAAACCCCTTGAAATAAAGCTGAAAGCCTGCACATCAATTACATCCTGATTATTTAATTAAAAATAAACTGAGTAGGTGAACTAGTTTAACTAATTAGTTTTAGTAGATTTTAGTCTAAGTAGATTTATTAGCCAACTACATTTTGTACAGATATAGTTAAATACTAATCACACATATATGCTCTGCTTTTCCTGGTTGTGTGGGAGATATTCCTGTGTGTCCTTCATTGCGGTAATGTTAGCATCTGAGTACCTCTTTTGAGGAGGTTTAGAAAAAACTGAAACACTGTTCTAACAGTGCTCTGAGAATCCAGACTGAGTTATTACAGTCACACTAATATATGACAGAGCAATACAAGAACAAAAACGCTCCTTTACTTCAAAGTCTTGTACACAAGCAAGCGTTGTTGTCTTGTGAGCAAGGGGATTTTCTTTTCCTGAGGCATGCATGCATGCAGCTAGGCTTTTCATGGCCATCGAAACATTTAATTCATATTTATGAGTAATTTAACAGGACTCTTGTTTTGAAAAGAAACATTGTAATACATAAAAACTCATGGTGCTAACATTATCAAATGACCTACTGGATCAAATCTGTAGCCATTTCAACCAAATCTTTGGCAAATATGCAGAAATAAGAAGCCTGCTTTCATCTACCACAGCCTAAAAACAAAGCTGGTCACAGATAAATCTGTAAATCAGTGACAACTGACAGTCTGTAATATTTCCTGGAAATCCACTGGCTCACAGTATTTGTTGTTGACTTGGTGTCACCACTTTGACTTTCCAGTGTCAAGCTGACAACACATACGCACACGTTTATTTACGTGCCCTCCTCTTTCTAGAAGGAATGCCCCCACATGGGAAATTAAATCTCTTTGCTTCCTGTTGTCACACCTGTAACACACCTGTCTTCTTCTCATGGCTGCGTGTGTATATGCTTGTGCCCAGTATATAGGCAACGGCAGCTATGGTGAATATGCCTTTGGGGTTGTGAGGTGGTTAAAAGGGGACAGTCAGTGCCCGGATCTTTCCCTCTGGTATATCTAATAAACACACAGCCAGCCAAGCATTTCGTCATTCCCATGAGCAGTGCTCTATTTACTGAATGGTTGGGGGATGGTTTCCTTCTCTGACTGGTTTTTCCACTGTGTGTGTGTGGGCATGTGTGTTGGGGGGGTTGCACAGCCACAATCAGTTGAGCCGCAGCTGTCATCCACAGCTGGCTCGCTGTGAGCGTTTTTCCCAGTGCACTTCAGAGAAAGGTAAAGTAGTTGACCTGTTCTGCTAATGAAGCTCTGCTAACTCTGTGTTAAACTGTAGGCTATAAGAGAAAGATGCGGCCACCAGGTCTAAAAAAAACCCAAAACAATGAAGCCAATCCAGAAGTGCTGCAAACCTGGACTCTAATGTCTAATGGTCAGCCGGGGGTTGAGTTCTTTGATTACCCAAGGAAAAAGGCCAGTTACATATCAGTCAATTACCTTTCTGCTCACATGGCATGCAATCTCAGTGGACTCTTTATTGGTAACTCTGTGGGCTCAATCACTGGTTTCACGTCTTAATATATATGTCATGATGTCTATGTTGTAACTTGTGGTCCTTGCTAGTATAGGGTTGGACCGTAGCCACAGTTTCTTGTTCTTAGCAGACAGCAAAGTTCAATGTGTTGTGTGTTCAATACACATTAGTTGGAGCAAGTAGGTATTTAAGCTACTGCTACCTTTCTATCATCTTGAAGCAGTCTGGCCGGACTCTAGTCTTTTTTGGACGGTTCTCTATAAAACCTAGAGATGGTTGTGTGTGAAAATCCCAGCAGATCAGCAGTTTCTGGATTACTCAGACCAGCCCATCTGACGCCAACAACCTTACCACATTCAAAGTCACTTAAATCACCTTTCTTCCCCATTCTGATGCTCTGTCTGATCTAAGGAAGGTCATCTTGACCATGTCCAGACATTAATGAGTGTTTGAACAGGTATACCAAAATAAGTTGCCCCATGGTGTGGAGGTTTACACATTCGCTTAGCAAGCAATTCTCCTTTTGAATTGCGTCAGAAAGGAGATCCAACATAAAACTGCCAACTTTGCATGTGGAGCAACTTGCTGTGGTGACCCCTTTTCATTAAGGAGCAGCTTATCAAAGTAGCTTGATAAACTGTTATGCACAAGGTAGCATTATCCTCTGTTTCTCTGTTCTGACTCACACCTTTCATTTATGTTATATTTCCTCTAACTTTGAACAATAACAGCATCTGTCAGTTTACTAGCTTAAGCTATTACTGTAACCGCTACAAATAGCAACCTCTTTACAAATGACAGATATGGTTAGTTTAGACCCCCCTCCCCCATTTACATACACAATTAATTACAATTAAAATTATATATAAACATACAACAATAACTGAACCCTTTAATCACACTTAACACAGATGCAGTAAACAGGTTCACGCTTAGCTGTTTTTGCATTAAAGGATTGACATGAGAAGCTCGAATCAGATCTCAGTGCAGGAAAATTTAGTAAAGATGCTGTTATAGGTGCCGTATCTCTGTGGTTTGCATAACGTTTTAATGCATATGGCCTACATATTCCCCAAAAAACCCCAAACAAGACACTGAATTTTTGTTTGACTGCGGCAAACACAAATATCTTTTTAAGAGGATTATGAAGTTTCTATTTTTACATTTAATGATAACTCTTTAACTAATTTAACTAAACTTTTATGACTTGTTTACACAACATCTAGAAATTATATTGCTGATGTTCAGCATCCGGAGTGTGAAAATCTAAATTAAGAACTTCTTGTCAATTTTTTTTTTGAAAGATATTAGTTTTGTTAGTCAAATTATTGGGGACAACTACAGACAACCTAACTGGATGCCTCAGTCTCACATCAGTAATATTTCGCTCAACTGAGACCTTACTTCACATCTGATCAGCTGCATCGCTTGCTTCGTCTCTAAAGAGGATAAATCCATTGCAAGTAAACTTTCCATCGACTTTTCAGCCGATTTCCCTCCACATGTAACCCAGAAGCCCAAAATATAAAATGCAGAGCTGAGGCTCAGAGACCACAAATCTTTCAACAAGCCATTAAATGCACCAGTCTCAGAGAGGAAGTAAAAAAACTCCCAGAAAACCCCCCAGAACCCACATAAAAAACCTTTTATGTTAAAGAAGTCACTTTTACAGTGATAATTAAAGAGTGTGTGTCGATGTATTCTTTGTCACGCTTGTGTGTGAAGGTCACCTTCAGAAAGACGTTGGTAAGTTTAGCTCCGATGCAGCTCCTGGGCCCGTTGCCAAAGGAACACAGGAAGTGCTCATGGCCTTCGTTCCTGCATATGCAAAACACAAGAGCTACAATTAAATTTTGCATAGGGTAGACAAATCAGAGATGCAAAAATCAATCAATAATCTATCTTGAACAGACTTCACAAACGTCAATCAAAAGGTATATCTTGAAAAAATGATTTTAAAAAAAGATGCACGTTATGCAAACTTATCCCAAATAGTATTTGAGGTTGTTTAAAAAAATAGCTATTTAAAGTTGTGTTTCATCCATGAGAAATTCACAGCATGGCATATGACCATATTTAAATCTGATATAGACCAACCAGAGATGTATCTTGTAGATTTTTTTGTCAATACAAAGTATTTTTTAAGTTAGTTGTTCAAACTAAAACACCCTGACTGTTTTTTTCAGGTCATTGTTTCACTTTATGTTTCACTTTACTAATGACAACAAAAAGGGCACTAAGAGAAAGCAGGTCTCCCACCAAAGCCAATTCTCTCATCTCTCACTTTTAAAGACAATGAACTGCAGCTTCTCTGTGGGCTCTTCTTTTGCCCACACTCCACCTCTGCACCAAGTTTTATGAAAATTGGCTTTGTAGTTGTTTGTCTATCTGATAAAAATGCTGACAAATGGCACCAATCGCTTGCCTCCATCTCAGCTCTTGGCTGGGTGAAGAAAAAATGTGTACAAAGAATAAGGAGAGCATTGCTGCACGGTGATGCTCATCATCAAAAACTCTACAATGCATCATATAAAACACCCAGAATTCTCGATCAATCCAGCTGACCCCTCTCTCTTTGGCACAAAAGGCAAATAAATTAGACCTCAAAGGAAACCAACCAAGAGTGCAGCTTAGAATGAAGTTCCACAAGACAAATGAACAAAAATCAGGGACCCAACTTTACTTCATCATGCCTGCTTTCTAATATTTCTTAAAAATATACTTAAGAAAGCAGGTCCTTTCCAACCATTACTCAATATCCATCTGATGCAGGCCGTGTCTTGCCTCTAATGGATCCTGTCTTCCTGAAACCTGAGCTCTGATTAAAAGCAAACAGGAAGCATTAGTGGTGCGTATAGTCTGGGTCCACTGTGTCAGATGGTTTGTGTGTGTGAGAAGTGTTATTATTAGTGTTCTCGCTAGCATCTGACTAATGGTTTAATGTACTATTAGGTACATCCTGAAACAGTAAGATGTGCGGCGTACACTATAGGAAGGGAAAGGAAGTCTTACCAAGCACTCCATCGTAATGCTATATCAAATATGTTGAGTGGATAGGAAGTGAATCAGAGCAGTATACTCTTGTGTGAAGTATAATTCATTTTTCTGCAATAAAGTATAATGAGAAAGCTCTGTGAGAGATCATGACTGAGGCCAAGAGGGCATCATCAGATTAATTATTAGATAGGGAAGAGGACGAACAAATAGCTGCAGATCACTTAAAAACTCTCATCATTTATTTTCATTTGCATCTTGTTGCATTTAAAGTTCAATGGCAAAAAAACCCCTACATCAAAGTTGCACTCACCAGTCACTTCATTAGGTACACCTGTTCAACTGCTTATTAACACAAATATTAACAGCATTAATGACCTGCTGAAGTTCTAAGTGAGAATCAGAATGAGGAAGAAAGGTGATTTAAGTGACTTAGAAGGTAGGATGGTCGTCGGCACCAGATGGGCTGGTCTGAGGATTTCAGAAACTCATGATCTACTGGGATTTTCCCACATAACCATCTCTAGGGTTTACAGAGAATGGACCAGAAATGAAAATATCCAATCCAAGAAGGCAGAGCAATGGTTCTCTGCCTTGTTGATGCCAGAGGTCAGAGGAGAATGGCCAGACTGGTTTGAGCTGACAGGGAGGCAACAGTAACCTTGCAACAGCAGAATAAGACCATGACAGATGCTACTTCTGTTGGCTAAGAACAGTAAATGTAGGCTACAGTTCACGCAAGCTCACCAAAACTGGACAACAGAAGACTGTAAACAGCAACAGTTCGGGCTGGTGGTGTGGGGAATATTTTTTTAGCACACTTTGCGCACCTTAGTACTAACTGAGCATTGTTTAATGTCCATCCCTTTATGACCAACACACCCATCTTCTGATGGCTGTTTCCAGCTTGATAACATGACAATGCAATTACTGTACTCAAATGGCTTCCAACACATCTCAATCCAATAGAGAACCTTTGGGATGTGGTGGAACGGGAGGGTCACATCATGGATGTGCAGCTGACAAATCTGCAGCAACTGTGTAAAACTATCATGTCAACATGGACCAAAATCTCTGAGGAATGTTTCCAGCACCTTGTTGCATCTACGCCATGAAGAATTAAAGCAGCTCTGAAAGCAAAAGTGGTCCAACACAGTACTAGCAAGGTGCATCTAAGAAAGTGAAGTGTGAGTTTATAGCCTAGCTCACGTGCCAAACTTGAGGCTTAGGAACACTAGTGCACAAACTAATGGGCAGCATCTTGAATTCTATGTGTCATTTATATGCAGTCTATTATTTTAAAACGTAAAGCCTATTATCAAAACTGTTATACTTAGTTCAACTAGACTATGACAAACTCCTGGCATTATCTTTATGAACTGGTGACTCTGGTTTGTGTCGTTTCTAAGAATTCATACAGTGGCTGACGTACGCAAACACAGACATTTCAGATAATTTCTACTTCAAATTAAAAAAAAGATGTCTCTCACTATTTTTGGAGACAAGAAGAAAAGTCCCTATTCTCGGATTTATGTGAAACTAGCAACACAGCCCACTGCAATAGCTAAGATTTTTATCTGTGCTTGGTAGCATTTCTGATTCACTTATCTAGGGCCAGAGTCTGTGTGGGCGTTGAGCTGATAGGATGTTAACTTGCCAGCTCCAATATTTGCCTTTAACAGGAAAAGCACACATACACAATATACGACGAGTATGAACGGGAACACACACGGTAGATAATACACCCAGCTACTGCCCAAAAAAATAAAAAATAAACAGATGAAACTGTGGTGATTGTAGGTGGGCTTGTTATGTAACAGGACTGCAGTCATTAAATTAAACAGCCAGGTGGCAAGAAAATGAGCTGGGCAACTATCAAGAGAGACAGGAAACCGGTCACCAGGAAGACTGGCAGATGGAAAACCAGAGACAGGAACAGTTGGGAGGAAAGGGAAACAAACACGGTGATAAATGAAAAATAAAGACAAGCAAAGACAGGCAGCAGAGGTTTGCACGGCAAGGATGAAAGATATATCAGCTTTGCTCGCACAGATCGCTTCTCAGGGTTCAATAAAATTTACTGACAGTAAGAAATATCAAAAAGGTGACCAGAATCATCCATACAAATATACACATCTTCTTAATGTGGATGACTCACACCTTTACTGAGGTATAGTCAAACTTCTAGCGCCTACACTCCACGTTTCATCTGTCTTTTGTTTTTTTGTTGTGCAGTTTCTTATTAATGACTTTTCTAGAGTTTTCTTTTACATCAGACTATCTCAAGGAAAATCTCCTCTGACTCACTCCTTAACCCTGCACCATCTTACCTGATGCTCACACACGCAGACACAAAGCATGCCATCTATTCATTCATAGATTTCTCTTCTCAGCTGAGTGCTCTGTTCACACACTTCAGAGTATTTAAAATGGTGTCCATTTCCAGGCTAAAAGTATCTGCCTGTTAGGCAGACTGAACAGATTTTTGACTCTTTTTTTTTTTTTGCGCTATAAGTATCTAGTTGGATCTATGTCTTAAGTTATTAAGCTGTTTTAGGATAATTTCTTTTTTGAGTTTGTGTACCATCTTCCATCTGTGTCTCCTTACTTCACAGATGGAAGACCCCCAGTTCGAGACCAGAAAGAAGCACAAACCCAGCCTCAGGGGGTAAGAAGCTAGTGTGCTCCCATAGCTGGTTCCCAGCTCCGATAAATGGAAGGGCTGCATTAAGAGGGGCGTCTGGCATAAAATCTGTACCAAACCAAATATGTGGAATCGTCTGGTGTGACGACCCCTTGGGAAAAGGCAGAAAGTACCTTCTACTTTAATACCTGAGAGAGTTAATCTATGCTTTAAATGCAAACCCCTCTGAAATCCAATGCCGTAATCTGACTAAAGCTCGCACTGTGACTGTTGAATTCAGCACCATCAATTCCTCCTGAGCTTTTCCGGCTATTTCTTCTGCTTCCATTTTTCAAACCGATCGGAAGATAATGGATCAGCTCAAAGAGAGAAACTCCAAACTGCCAACTGTAACATTAGATTGCTTCATTTGGTGTGATGGTTTTATCTGGTTTAAAATAAAAGTCAACACGTAATTAGGTTAGTTTTAACAAGATAAGAGTGAAGAAGAGGTCTCTACACACACCTTCAAAAATGACAACTGATGGCAGTAGATTTCTCTGCTCAACAAAAAAGTAAATAAAGTAAATATATGCAGTATATATAAGAAATTCAACATTATTACTGTTTCATCGCAAAAAGGATGGGAGCTTCTCTGACTCATTCTTCTGTAACCCATCACACTCTTTCCCAGGGCATCATGGGAGAGAAAAAAGCTTCTCCCCCCACTCTACACACAGACACACACTCACAGAAATACACACAGGGGAATCCCTATTGGTGAAGATACTGACAGGTGACCAGTTTCCATGGCAGCAGCTTCCTTCCTACATACATACATTCATAGTTTTTTTTCTCCACTCTCTGTCACATGAGAGAGAGAGCATGAATGACAATAAACAGTTGAATGAAGGAAGTGAATGAACAGATGAATGGCTGACAGAGAATGAGCCAGCTTGGGTTTCATTTTACCAGAGCAGGTAACAGACAGAGAGTCTCTATGCATCTCCTTTTGTATTCAGAAGGCTTTTTTTTTTAAACTTTCCCAGCAGACAGTCTGAGCAAGTACATGTAAAAGCGATGCAGTCAGACTTGTGTGCTCAGGCGCTGTTATCTATCTGCATTGGTTGCTATAGTAAAGACGTGGGCGTATGTATATAAAGTACTAACCAGCACTCTTTTCTGCTTTGCGGTCATAAAACAAGTTGTAGAACAGACTATTGATTTAATCTTGCTGTCATCTATTTTAAGAGTGCATTTCTATCCAGTAAAACTGTGCATTTTAGTCTGACCGCAGCAAATGTGGCCTAAACCCCCTCAGCTATTCTTAAAGTTATCATTGAAACAGGAAGTTATTGTGTGGTACCTGCTGCAATTAGTAATCCATTATCTGTGCCTATGTTAATACAGTATAACTTTGTCATTTAGTCACGTCATCAACAGCTTCAGAACCTCTTCAGCTGTTCATACTTTCTGTATAAGCATAATACTGTGCTATAAAGACTGAACATGGTGCATTTCCAACAGGGTGAAGAACCCAACACAGAGATAGTTTTTACAAGGTGCTGAACTGAAAATATAATCGACAACACAGGTATTCACCCTGCCTGTGCAGCAAGCCATTTGGCCATTATATAATGAAGCTAAAGCATTTTGGGGATATGTAAATTGTGACTAGCATTATATTTGCCATATGTGCACCCATCAGGTATAACATTATGACCACCTGCCTAACCGTGTGTTGGTCCCACTCCCAAAAAAGCCCTGACCCATCAAAGCATGGACTCCACCAGACCCCTGAGAGTGTGCTTTGCTATCTGGCACCAAGATGTTAGCAACAGATCCTTTACAGTCCTGTAAGCTCCGAGGTGGGGCCTCTGTGGGTCAGATTTGTTTGTCCTGCACATCCACAGATGCTCGATTGGACTCAGCTGGCGTTTGGGGTGGCTGAAGCTCGAGAGGTAGAGCAGATCATCTACTATTTGGAAGTCCATTTAACTCAACTCATTTTACTCAAACTATTCCCGAATCATTTTTGCTTTGTGGCATGCCTCAAAGCAGGGTCCATTACTATAATTCTTTCTTTTCAGATTTTATCGAGTGCCTTATAAATCACTATACGTATAAATGCACACGGAAGAAAATGCTCTATTATTTATTCTTTTATCTTTTTCTTTGTGTTTTTTTAAACATCTTTTTGTGACGCATTTCCTCGATCCCTGATGTGTCACAGCACTAAAAGCTTCCTCCCACTTACTCTTTCTAATGCTGATTGTGTTTGAGTGTGCAAATGTGGCGTGTTTGTAAGTATGTATCAGTAAGGGAGTATAAACAGAACTGCCCGTTTGCTTCCTTCTTGTTTGATCTAAGAAATTTTCAGAATAACAAACAAAACAAAAAGAATTCACCATTTTTTTTAATTTTACCATTTTTTCCATTGGTCCACAAAGTCCTGTCCGTTCTTGAAGCTATTTTGTCAGTTTACAATTTTTTACTCTTTGGCTGTGTGTCAGTCACATTTATTTAATGTGCAGGTCAATCCAGCAACATCAAGAAAACCTATGTTTGAAAAAAAAGCCCATGAAATTAACACCTCATTTGAGGCACAGCTCATATATTTTAAGTCTGTGGGAAAGCCTTGATTAATAATGTTTTTCCCTGAAAGACTGATACATTACCTTTTCAAGGCTGAAGTTCTAGGCATAATTGATTGCTTTTTCTAAAGACATTAATGACTAAATACTGCATGGTTTGCGACTTTCGGTGATGCTGGGAATGACTAGAAACCTTCGTTTTAACCCTCTTGCTTTTTCATGTTCTTGTACAATACTCCTCTTCATTGGTGCTAGGATACCAAAGACACTTTGGTCTATATCTGTAAAGAGCTGTTAACTCGATAATAGTGTTGTCAAAAAAGAAAGGAAAAGATACTAACTGGTCCTCAAAATTACTGTTGGATTATATACTCGTTTGCAACAGTACTGTTGCCATTAGTGCTCTCCTCGTGCCCTCCAGTTGACACACAACTTCACACTGCACTGCTGTACTTTCACACTCTATGAGGAATTTTGAGAGGTCAGTAGCGCTCCTGTTTCATCAGCACTGAAGTATTAAACCGTTATCATAAATGTTTACCTGGCTGGCGCGTACATTAACATTTGCTGTTTAACTATTAGCAATTGACCATTTACTACTTAGTTAGCAGTTACAACTAAATAAAAAAACGATAACATTAATGTTGGAGTAAGTAGCAAAACATTATCTAATTTCCCTGACTGTAGTTTTAAAAGACAGCATAAGTTTTACAGGATAACATAATTATTTGGGTTTGAAAAGAGTTATTTTTCTCTTAAAGGCAGTCAGCAGATTGAATGTGAGAAAAGTTCATCAGCAACTACACAGAAACAGTAGCAGTCTACTTTAACTGCTCTGTTTCATCAGCAACAAAAATATGGCACCAAGTCACCAGAAGCGCGGCACTACCTCACTGCCCCTGTCACAGGCTGGGTCTTTCACCCAGCGCTCTGAGCTCATTTTTGTATTTTTCTCATTTTGTTATGTGATTAGTTTTTGTTTCATTTCCTATCTGTCTTTAGTTTGGGCAGTTATTGTTTATTGTCCTCTGGTTTTCTATGTTTGGGTTCTTGTATTATTCATCACGTATTAGGTTTGTTAAGTTTGTGTTGTCATGTCTAGTTTTAGTGTTTCCTGTTTTATTCTGACAGTGTCATGTGTTCTTTGGTCATTGTATTTAGTTTCACTCCTCCTGGTCCTGTCATTAGGTTTATGTCAGTCAGCTGTTTTCCTCATGTGTCTCCACTTCCCCTGATCACCTCATGTGTGTATTTAAGCCTTCTGTTTTCTGCATGTCATTGTCGGGTCGTCTGTTTACCTCAGTTATAGTCATGCCTGTTATCCCCACCATAGTCATAGAACTTCGTAGTATTTGTTTCTTAGTGTTTTTTTTTAGTTTGCTTAGGGTTCCTTGGTTAACCCCTGTAATCATCCAAATAAAGGATCGCTTTCTGTTTAAACCTGCAACACCTCGTCCACATCTGCTTTTGGGTCCTGTTTCAAAAACACACCGGCGCACCCCGCCGTGACAGCCCCTCGTCCTTTTGTGTTTATGTGTTGGGGGTTTTTTTTCACTACCATTTTACAATCTTTAAACATTTGTCATATCTACACTTTGCATTAGTGATGCAATTTTTTGCACCATATCAGACAACTTAAAAAAATCGTGTTGTCATTGATGTTATTGTTTGCATTGTTCTAATTTCTGTTTTGTAATGACTCTATTTTTCCCCATAGTATTGACAATGACAATGGTATCAAGTATTTCCAAGGTGTCGACATCGAGTTTGAAATTCTACTACCACGATGACACTCCTTGACAACTAGAAAATAAAATAAAAGAATGAGAGAAAAGATCCTCACCTTCCGCTCCATCTCTCTGGCAGGAAGGCATCAGGCTCCTGAAACACCTCTGGGTCGCGATGGACGGCATGGCTGATATAAATCACACCAAAATCTTTAGGAACATGAAACCCCATGAGCGTGGAGTCCTACACAAACATACAGAGAGACATATTCACATTATTTTCATATTATTAAATATCATGTGGGTAACAAACTTGGCTTTGAAATGCTTTCCTGGTCTTTTACTGAACGCTTGTGTTACTTTACACTGCATTTTACATGTGTACATACGCACCTGACCTGCAGTGAAAATGGTACAATTGTAAGAAAGAAACTTTTGACTCTTTCCCCCATAAAGACAACATTTGGCAAAAAGGGGAAAGGGTTAAAAACCCTTTTAAACCACAGTGAATAGGCCCCACTTTTAATTCTGAATAAAAACTCAATTTTAAACAAAATATCCCGGGCCCAGTTTTCCATTAAGCCCTGGTGAAAAGAGCCACCTTGGGGCAAAAAGACCAATTGTTGCCCTTTTAAATCACCTTTTTCACTACATCCATTAGCAGCCGCACTAATGGACTGCCGGAGAACATGATCACTGTTTCTCTTTCCTGTGCACACTCATTTTTCTCTCTGCCTCTCTCTGGTGGAGTGGAAAATCTCTTTCATTCTCCCTCTTCTCATTGAGAAATGCCTCAGCACTTGGTTTCATTCTTTCTCCCTCCTCCCCTTTCTCTCATTCACTCTTGCACACAGGTTGTAAAACACCACTGCATATCTTAGTTCCACCTGATGGGAGGATCCACTTTTTTCCACCTGATTGTGAATACTAATGACCACTCATTCTCCTACACACTTCCCTGCACACATAAACATCTCATCAGTCCTTTCAGAGCAGGCACAGCACTTGCCTCTTGCATTTTCTGGCAGGGCATCAGCTATGGCACCGGCAATATGTCATTATTAACAGCCAGTTGTCTTCAGAGTACTGCTTTTCAAACTTTAGCTGGAGTATCTTTAAGAATACAAATATTCTCACAGCTGCTCGAGTCACTGTAGATATTCTAGCGCCCAGTCCTGTAAGTCTTGCTCGTGCATTTGTGTTTATCTTATTTATATCTCTGTATAAACCACTGACGCTGGCAAGAATGGTGCACTGGTATGTTTCATAGGAGTGACAAAACTTTCCACTCCGCTTCAGAGCATCACCAGTTCACTTTACCCTCACTCGAAAACACTGGCACCACCGTCCCCTCCCACACTCGCTTCCTTCCGGAGGGGAAGCGGAGGAAATCGATCACAGAGAGAGATCAATGTCTCTGATTGGACTGTTGCATAAGCCTGTTTGCTGAAGTCACAGGGTTCAAAGACTGCCACGGAGGGAAGAGGCGGACACACTGTTGAATTCCTCATCCTTGGGGTAAAAGCAGTCAGTAGGCGGTAAGTCGAGACGACGTGGGCTTTGACTATCAGGCAGATGTCTAATCAGTGTACAGATTACATTTTACTAGACTTTTCTCAGCAAACACGCCTACAAAATATCAGTTTACATAATCACATGAGAACCAACGGACCATGCACAGCAAACAGGGTGAAAGGAAAAATAATAATACAATTAAACAAACTTTAAGATATTATAATAACTGACACGTGGAGTGGTTTACCTGTGGTAAACCTCACAGCTGGGCGAACCTTCACAGCTGTAGTTGTAAAAGCACACAAATAAAGGTTTCAAGAGGACTTTCACTAGCACTGACTGCTACTGTGAGAGAACAGAAGAAGTCTCGAAACGACTGTAAAGTTGAATTACCGCATTTGAAGATATACAATATTTATTTACTAAGTCCTTCTGCAGGACAGCATACACAGACAACGCTCTTAGAAAAGTCTTTCATCTACAGTCAGCTGTCGCCATCTAGAGGAAGGCAGAGCAAGACAAAACAACTAATGCTTACTACAAGTACTACTACAACTACTTCTACCTCAGGATTAAAATTATAAACACAAATACAAACCATAAAATATCTGAAAACACAGGTTTGCTGGGAGGTATTTCAATAGCAACCTGTTCACATGCTGCTAGATTTATTTCCTTTGAATTCAGCAAGTTTTTATTGAAGTGCAAATTGTGCTGACCGGTGATGTCTGAGCAGGCTTTGGTTTCATGCAGGTGAAGAGTTCGTGTGGACCAAAAACAGGAAAAGGATTTGCCAAAATGCAATCCACTGAAACTACTGGTCATCTGACAATGACTAGGCTTTTTAAAAATGCAACAATCCGCAACAGTAAACAATCTGTCCCAAAGATTAGTCATTACCCTAAAGGCTAAGTCACCAGACTAACCAATAAGTTCCCAATTTAAGTCATTACTGCTGCAGGGTTGTATTTTTTCAGTTGTTAAATATTCTCATGATGATGTTCACTTCCGCACTCATAAACTTTGGACCTCTGAATAGAACTGAATAGATTCTGCAAAAAGTTTTCTAACTGACCAGATGAGTGGTGGAAAAATCAGACGTGTTTGACATGGATACGAAATTAAAATCTTCATTCTCTTTCACTTTTAAGACATTACTCACGGTATAATTGTGCTAGATGAGGAGCACTGGCTCATTCACTGAAATTTACATAAAAACTACCTGATCAGCTATTCTGCGTCCACCAATGAAAGGAGGCCATAGCCTCTGCACCTCCAGCAGCACCCGGCACAGGTAATCAGGGTCTTCTGCTGCTTGACGACGGGCTTTCTCCTGAACATGGAGACAGAGACAACGAGCTGTATGTCAGAGCACAAAGATTTTTACTGAAAACTGAAACATTTTACATATAGAGCCTACATGAATCTCAAGTCCTGCTGATGCTGACATTTGAGTTATACTGGTAAGGCTCAAAATTAGAGGCGTGGGATGACAGCTTTGATTGCTTTAGTTTTTTGTGTCTTTAAAAAAAAAAAAGTAATCAGGTAATGGCATGGTGGATGTCCATCGTTTATTTTCTTTAAGTTTCCTTGAAGACATTTCACCTCTCATCCGCGAAGCTTCTTCAGCTCTTCAGAATTGAAGAAGCTTCTCGGATGAGAGGTGAAACCTCTTCAAGGACTCTTAAAGAAGTCCAAACATTTTCTTTCCAAGCTCCTTAGACCACTGCATGTTGATGTGTACAAATGGCTAGCAAACATCGCAGCTAGCTGGCTAACCGTAGCTTCAGGTTTGTTTTTTTGTCCCTGTGTAAACTGCATTTTTGAGTATGTTGAGCATTTTTGAGTCCTTCTTGACAGTATGATTGGTGGACTCCATTTCTACCTTAACACTGGCTTGTTTTGATCACTGTTAGTATTTTATGAGGCACTAAGACAATCAGCTTAACGGGGATTTTATACTTCAGTGTTAAATCTACGCCGTAGGAACACTGTAACCAGAAACCCTTCTGAAACACTACACTGTAACGTACTGTAATGCTATGCCTGACCTGACACACACCTCCCTGGAAAAGTAGCTAAATGTTGAGTCAATGCTATCTACAGCTTTTGTGACTGGCCTGTTTACTACCGTGGATTCCTCCTGCGCATTCATGGCTGCTTTTCCTGCAGTTGTTGAATAAACGTGAAAGACCAATAATCACTGCCTTTACAAAAAGATATAACAAGTTGGGTAACACCAATGTTCCCTCTTTTTATTGTAAACTCTTCTCCTGTATTTGTGTACCTGTCCATTCCCACCGAGTGCCAATGTGAAGGAGTTGAGCAGTGATGCCAGGGCTTTCGGGATCAGCGCTGAAATGAACAACAGGAGGTGCTGGGCTGCAGAACTTGAGTCAGGCAGCGGCAAAGAACCGAGAGAGCCAACAAAACTGGAGAGGGCCGCAGAGACAGAAAAGAAAGAGAAAGGATCCTTAATCAAGGGCCACTTATACAAATCAGAGCATCAGTATAGACCCAAGGCCTCCACTAGAGTCTGATTTATGTTTGAAAGGAGAGATTTATACATCATTTAACTTCAGTCAAGTCAAGTTTATTTGCGTAGCATTATTCAGACACAAGAGGAACAGAAAGTGGAATACAAAACATATAAAACATATCTGTCTTGATATAAAACGTGCACAAACAATCCGGATAGAAATGTAACTATTTAATTGAGAAAAACTTGTTTTTGTGAAAGCAGCAGTGGCAGATGAACTGAGGTGTGTGCAGTCTCACCCCTCTTTGTCATTCTCCAGTTTATCTTTGATGATGTCCATCAGTTTGTTCCTGGCATCGAGGGCAATGGAGAAACCCGACGACCACATAGGAACCTTCACATTTACTGGAGCAGAGATCAGGCCTGCAGGGTGAGGGGGAGGAGGGCAGAAGGCGCAGAACAAAAGAGTCAGAAACACACAGATGAATGTGTGCGGTCCCAGAATGAAAGAGGAAGTTGGAGATGTTGCAATAGTCTATTGCACAAAACTTGAAGTTGCTAAAAAAAGACAAAAGAAAAATTTGTCATGTTTTAACATTACCAGAGGTGTTAAGATTGATCACTTCTTAGTGTTATATTTAAATAAAAATAAGTTGCAGAAAGAACATCAATGCAAAAGGCTGCAAAAAAATTAAAATAAAAAATTAGCACGAGGGTTTTTTTGTGTGTGTGTGTGTATGATTTATCTGTGTGGCCCTACCGTGCCAGTGCTGGGTGCACAGCTGACTGATTTCCTGGAAAAGTTCAGGTTGCTTCTCAGCTCGTACGTTCAGAAAAAGGCCCAACACCAGCTCTGTCCCCAGAGACTTAAAAGCAGTGTATACACTCTCTGGCTGACCACTACACAGACACACACAAGTATACAATCGGAGACACATTGATGAGTTTATTCAATTAAATTATTCAATTCAACTTATTTATACAGCGCCAAAACACGATAACAGTTTCCTCAAGGTGCCTCTATATTGTAAGGTGGACCCTACAGTAATACAACAGAGAACTGAACGATCAGATGAGCCCTTATGAGCAAGTACCTTGGTGTCAGTGGGAAGGAAAAACTCCCATTTAACAGGAAGAAACCTCCAGCAGAACCAGGCTCAGGGAGAGACTGAAATTTAAGCAAGTGACTTCAAGAAATACTGATAGAAACACACCATAAAGCTGTATATGTATGTATGAAAATATGAATATTATAAACATTGGACGTTTATATTTTAGTGTCCTAACAACTACATTTAAAAAGCTTCTGTACTTTTTTCACATGGTGATATTCATCTTCACAGCTTTGGTTTCAAAGTTAGGTTGGGTGTGTTTGGACAAAATATTGTCATTGTGGTTGTGTGAATTACATCTGCGGTGGGTGGTGTACACTGTATCTGTACATCAGCACAGTGTGTTTGTAGTGAAACAATCAGGATGTGACTGAAGTCCAGACCTTCAGCTTTACTTCAAGGGGTTCAAGGCAGTTACTTGTTTAGTTATTGCAGACATTGTTACACACAGTCTCCCATTTTCAGAGGCTAAAATAATCGGATACACTAACACATTTTTTATTCCAAGGATTCTTCTTCCTTTCTTTGTCTTTCAGTGACTTGGCCTTGATAAACTCTTGAGTTGCTTTTGCAGTTGGCTTTGAGTAATTATCCATTTGTACTGTAAAGCGCTGTCTGATCAGTTCTGCATCATTGCTCTGTGCCCTTCATAATTCATCCTGCTCCTTCTATAAACGTCATCAACAAACACGCGTGACCTGGTTACACTGGCAGCCATTCACGCCCGTGCCACAACATCATCTCCACCATGTTGACGGTGATGTCTCCTTCAGATCAGGAGATGTTTCTCTCCTTCTCTATAATTTCCTCTTCCCTTCAAGTTAATCTGGATTTCATCTGTCCAAAGACTTTTTTCCCTAGAACTGTACAGGCTCTTTTAGTTTTCTGGCAAACTCTACTTTGATCTTCTTGTTCCTGAGTGTAACCAGTGGTTTGCACCTTATGGTGAACCCTCTGTATTTATATTAATGATGGCATCCACCGATTGCACACATTAGACTGATACACCTATCTTCTACAGATTTCTTATTTCTTAAGTGATTTTTTTTCTTAAACAAGGTAAGAATCTGTGATGCTACCCCTGAGTTCTTTTTTAAGATCTCTTAGTGCAGCTGAGCTGTGTGATCCTTTTGATCACACAGCTCATGAAACTGCTTGTCAGTAATTTGTCTGATTAATTTTGAGCCTCTGAAATAAAGGACTACATACACAGTAAAAATACTTATGGACCTAACTTTACTCTTGCTTATCAAAGAGTATCACTTTTTACTTATTCGGACTGTGAAACAATACTTGTTGTAAATCTCATTGTATTCTTTGAGCTACATTAATACATATAAATATATCCGTGAAAAAGGTAAATATGTGTGGATATAACTGGTGTAAGTGTTACCTGACAGAGAGGTCCTTCAGACAGCGCTCACATACACTACACAGACACAAACAGACAAGCACAGACATATTTTAGTCTTAAGTAAAAGTACAACTGTTTTTTTGGAAAGAACTGTTGTTTCTCAAACAAACAGGGACTCAGCTCTTGCAAGAGAAACCTTTGACATGGATGGACACATTTCAACTGCTGCAGCAGTGAAAGGTTTGCAGTTGCGTCACATATATCTATGCAATTATTTCTGCCGCCACAACCCAAACTTCAGTCAGAGGCATCCCCCAGCTATCAAATACATGAATTACTGTTGTAACAATATTATGATTACCTTGCGATATAATCACTCCACGATCCCAAACAGCTTCCTGTAAAGTGGCTGGTAAGTGACAGGCGGAGAAGGCATGCCTCCTCACCTAAAATATACCAATGCAAGTCACTGTTTGCAAAGTTTTTTTGCTTGTACTTAAAGCATGTGGAGTAGGGAAGGGAAAATTGATACTCAAATTGAATATACTTTAAGTGTGGGCCATCTTGTATGTGTGTGAGTGTTTACCATTAGTAGTAACAATGGTGTCACCATACATGTTTGTCATCAAGTCAGTTGGATCCTTAAGAAACAAACTGGACTTCTCTGAAACACATCACATAACATCTCTGCATACTCTTCAATCAAACGTCCACGTCACACTTTGCTTCATTTGTACTAAACACAACATGCATGGAAAATCTCTGCTTTTTCTCATGAGTGCTTCTGTGATCTCATTCCTATTTTACAGCATAACAAAAATATCATCACATCACGATGCATAAGTTGAATAAATCATGCCATGGGATATTTAAACTGTTTAAATGTGAGAGGCAGAAACGACTAAATTAAGGTTGGAGATATTTGTATTTAGGGGACTAAATTTGTTTACACAAATTCCTACCGCTAGCATGTGCTTTAAAATTTAAATTATAAAACTTTAATGTCCAGTAAGTCATGTATTAAAAAAAAAAATCTAAATCACAAATAAATACAGTGTGTTAACATTAACGCTTTAAAAAAATCTATTTTCTCCCTCTCTCTCGGTATATTTTGGTCACTGAATAGGCCCTATCCTCATTTTAAGTGTGCAATATAATATGAGTAATTTATTAAAGTGCAAGTATTTAAATCATTTGTAAAAGTAAAAACAATTAAACTTCTATAATAATAATATTTTCCCCCAATACTATCCCGAGTCTCTCCCATGGACTACTCGAGGAAATTTTTTCCATATATCCCTTTGACTGTGGAAGCAAAGTTTAACTATGTGTCGTAAAAGAGAAAGTGTTCACTATACCACACAGCAGCTCTCTCATCCCTTGCACGGAGCAGATAAAGGCTGTCGGTCTGTTCATTAGGCGGCAGAGAAACATTCTGCTCCGGTGTTTTTCGATCCTCTGCTGGCAGAAGCTCACCGGGTCCCGGTAGAACTCCAGGGACTTGTCCCCGAGCAGCGATACACCTGCATTTCCTGGTAGTTTAGTCATTCAGAATCTGAGTGCAACGGCGTTTATCTTCTGTTTGGCTTGTAAATGGCACTGTCAGAACACCAGGAACTCTCAACTTTTTAAAACCAGGTCCAGGTCCGAACTAATTCCTTATTTATCTGTGACTATCCACACGAGCGACCTTGCGAACTCTTGCTAGCTTAATGTTGTTTCTGTTTTCTCTGAGGTACCGTAAAGTGCCCACCTGCACCAGAGAGTGATGCGTTGAGGTGTTGCCCGTAATTTAGATTGACGTTGTAAAGACGGATTAGTCCAGGGATGTCAAACTCGTTTTACATCAGGGGCAGTCACCAAGTTCAGCTAACTGGTCAACATTAAATTTGGATCAGGTGTAGTGAAGAGGGAGGGTCACAGGGAGAACCTCTGTGTTCACATTTTGAGAGTGTGGAGTAGTGGGATATATAAGCAGGCAAACCACTGACTAATATGGGCACAAGAACTTTTTATGGGATGAAAAAATGTAATGGGACAGTTAGGGTCATTCAAGTTCATTCAGTGAACTTGATGAGAGAAACGGTGAGCAATATCCACAGTAAGGAGACCAGGGATCAGTTAATGGTTGTGTGTGTGTCGTTAAGCAATAGTGTGTATGTAAATGATGACATGTGTGCAAGCTTGTGTGTGTGAGAGAGGGTAAAGGGAAATGTAAGGTACCAGGATGCAATGATGCACCAAAAATCAACTGACAAAAATGTGATATATAACCCTAACCCAGACACAACACAGAATCACTTTTTTCATTTGAATCTGAAAAACTTTAGGTAAAAGTCAGTGCTGAGGTGTTTGATTAAATATTTTCATCAAACACCTCAGCACTGAGCTGCACAAGACTGTAAACTTTACTGCATTTTGTCATCCACTTTGAAAAACATATATCCAAGTATGTTTCGTATATTTGCTGCACTACTGTTTTTTTTCCCACGTCTGATTTTGTTTTGATTAAATATTCTCGTTCTTGCCCCCCTCCCCGCCCCGTGCCACCCGGTCAAAAAAAGAAAAATCTTAGAAACGCCCCTTCCCGTCGGGTGTGAAAACAGGTTAACCTTCTTTCGTCACATCAGCTGCGTAAAAAGCCTGACTTTAGAAGCATTCATGTCCTACAGTGAAGGCTTTTGACCACTGCAAATGTGAAGTATCTTCTAATTATGTGGGATAGAGGTAAAATATGATGTCCACTCTCACATAAAGTGGGCCAGTTGGTCACCCGCAGCTGTACTATAGCATGCAGTTCCCCCCTTTGCCACGCGATGGCGGCAACGATCACCCCGCCTCTCTCTCTCTCTCTCTCTCTCTCTCTTGGTGGGACGGTCACTCGTCTGCAGCCCGTGCGTATCAGACTCGCCGGGCTCGCGGCAGCTTTCACACTTCTGTCATGTCAGTAGGAATATAAGGGGAATACACGCGCAGGGGGGAATATTTGACTGTGCGCAAGGGAGGCGTGGAGCCCGACACAGGTAAGAGCCTTACATGAACATTTTTTAAAAGTTTGGCAAAGAGAAACAGGGATACCGTGTGCTCACTGCAACTTCACACACACCTACTATCGAGAGCAAGCAAACACGACGAAATCAATAATAATAACAAAGAGAACAACGCAAATGTAAACTTTTTTTTTCTTATTTTGATGTTCTTTTTTTTGAGTTTCTTATCATCGTTATCACACTGACTGACTGACATCTTGCAGGATTGCTTGACCAGCCAAGTAGCCTAATCCTGTCTCCAGCCTTAAAATTGATTTTAATTTGAATCTAAGCCTCTCTATAAGTGCTTGACTCTTGTGTGAATACCACTGCTTATCATCAATTATAATTTTCCCACACATTTGTTAGCCAAAAAGAATGAACAACTTGTGCCTCCACAGCTGTTTGTTTTAGTTTTTTGTTTAGTTTTTTTTTTTTTACATGTATTACATACCTTCAGCTGCTTTTTTCCCTCGTATTTTTCCACTCATGCACCCAAAGGAGAGACTTACCTCATCAACTTGTATTTTCTTATCTGTACTGTCAAGCTGAGTGATTGGCACATTGTGGGAATAGACTATGTGAGTGACAAAGTAACCAGTCCTGTCTTCATCATGAAAGAAGATGCATTTATGATTTCAGTAGCCTGTCTGTCACTCCTTGATTCATGCCTGATCACCATGCAGTGTCATGAATTATAATTTTTTTGCAGCTTATCACCTGCTTGCGAGCAAAAAAAAAGATGAGGCCAAAGCTATTTTTTCCCATCTTGATTCTTTACCCATGCACATGCTCTAAGAATCTATTTGTTTTCTCAACTTGCTGTGTACTATTTTCTTGTGAATTAGCTTCTAACATTTAGTATGCCACCCTTCTTCTTCTTCTTCTTCATTTTGCTGTAAGTTCATGCAGGGGAACTTCTTCTTCTTGGTCACCGCCGATCGCATGTTTTATGACCTAACATCTATTATTTGACTTAGAGGTGCGTCAGCTTTAGTGTATGGATGAGTAAACATGCACTCGATGTGCTTAATGAGGGGACATTGAAGCTTCAGTGCCTGTGTCGGGACACATGAAAAGGTCAAATGTTGTTCAGTTACTAAGGAACAGGGTGCTAATCAGTGACATTTCATCACAGAGGTGATGCACTAATTTCTCCTTTGCTGCTATATAACAACATGAGCCATGCACACATATAGATCTACTTGAGGCTGGACTCAAATACACACACCATCTACTGAATGCACTTCAGCATGCCAAGCAGCTGCTGGAGGCTGTTCTTCACTTGATTAAGCTTTTAATTGACTGTAAACAATGTAATAGTGCTCTACAGTAAAATGAGTGTTCTGATACACTGCGCTGGTTACACAAAGTGTGTGTCTGTGTGCCTTTGTTAACGAGAGTATTAAGAACAGGATTTTTTTTAAAGACATGAAAAGCTGACTTTCTAAAAGCCTCCCAGGCAGTAATTTAAAACAAAAGCAGATTATGTGCTTATGTAAATGACGAACATTCAGCCCAGTATCTACAGAAAATAGATCTGATGTGGTGTGAGGTGGTAGGAAGGTCTGGGTGGTGGAGGCAGGTCTAACTTTCATAAAGACCAGAGCCTACCTACTTTCACAGATGTGTGATCAACAATAGTCATAACCATAACATAACCTAGTGGGCAGTTTGTGTAGAAATGTTGAAAGGAAGAGTGTTAAAAATGCTGACACTGAGTGTAATCAAATTTCTTGCTTGGTGAAAAAATTATTTTGATTAACTACGTAAAACCTAACCAACAGCTACTGCTACTATAAAAGTTTTGTGAGGGTGTTTAATCATGTTTATGTGCCTTTTATTGTGGGAAAGTCTTTGTCAGCGGAGTATGTTGGATGCAGTTTAGTAAATCACTTTGTGACTTTTTATGAGGGCATAATGTTGCACTGGATTTGCCAAGCGGGGTTTTGTTTGATGAACTCACTTGAGGTATTTCCCGATTTGAGTGAGGGGATGTGTTTGATAATGTGGGTCAGTATAAAGAGTCATAATGCTCCACACTTCCTGAAAGTAGGGGTGTCAGATACATCTTCACTGAGTCCACACTGGGAACTGATATTCATATCAAGGTGGCAAACATTGACGTGGTTTATTGTCATGCCTTTATTTATTGTAAAATGCCAAGATCCAGTAGATTGTACTGTAGAACCACCCTGAGTATAGTTTCTTAATAGTTTTCTGTGTGAGTTCAGTCTCTTACATTGTGGGGGCCATTGCAACACCATGATTCTCCCATTTTTCAGCCATTCTGCTATAGAGTTGCTGTTGTGCTTGGGATCATTGCCCTGTTGCATGACTTGGTTTCAGCCAACCTTTAGCTCTCGGAGAGATGGCCTTAGATTTGACTCTAGAATGTCGACATGGTCGACTGCAGTGACTGCAAGATGCTCAGATCCCGTGGCTGCTAAACAAGCCCAAATCAAATGTCAACTGACTTTGTTAATTGTTGTGTGGGGTTGGAAAAAGAGCTACCACTGACTGTACTTGAACTAGCATCTCAGTGAGTGCAAGTAGGGCTCCAAAGGTCGATCAAAGAACTTCTTTGAGAACTTTTCCAAACCCAAAAAATGTTGACAGTTTGGTATAAGGTATTTATGATAATGTAGTGTGCTTATGATAATGCAGCCTCCCTGGGAAAGTCTATGCCAGGGTGCTGGAAAGGAGAGTTCGTCCGTTAGTCGAACCTCGGAT
>NW_005187433.1:2463835-2475327 GCF_000239375.1 Pundamilia nyererei | reverse complement strand
GAATATAAGCTGCTGACTGGTGAGCAGAATTTTCAGCTTGGTACGGAGCTGCATTTAGTCCCAGCTGCGTTTAGTCTTTTTCTAATGTTACCGTTTACTGTTGTACTGCTGACATGCTAAGTGATTGTAGATTTTGAGATGTAGCTCTTGAATTGCTCTCGTTTCTGTGAGCGTTGCACAGTCTGAACTTGGGGTAAATTTGCCGGACATCCACTTCTGGGAAGACTGCGCATTGTTTTAACACACACCTGAATGCTCCAGACTAGCAACCTCCCAAAGTTTTTGTTTTGATAGAGGTGCTCACATTTGCCGATAATCAGTTAATCAAGTGGATTTGATGATCAGTACCATGCTGCTTTCCACCCTCTTAATTCTTATGGAAGCAGTTATTGTATATGTACTTTCTCACAGGACTACATAAAGTCCTGTGAGGAACTTTCTTTTTCATCTGGGTGTACATTGTTTGCACACAGGATGCATCAGCCATTGTTTAATTCCACTCTCTCGTAATAAATTAACTTGACGTGGCTTCAAAAATAAGGACCACTAGAGCGTCATTGTCTGTTTTTAAGACTAAATACCCCCAATCCTGTATCCTTTGGTAGCATCTGGTATAGGAACATAAAGTAAATTTTAGAAATCAAAGCATTAATTTTAATTTACCATTATTAGACAACATATGGTACCAAAATTATAAATCATGGTAAAAAAAAATTCTAATTTTTTTTATATTAGAAGAAAACTCACACTCCTAAGGGAGGTGCAAATCCAGTGCTGGACAGCAGCCAGCAGACTGAAAGCTTTGACCAGATTACAGGTATGGGTGTCTTAAGGTGAATCGGGCAGATGAAACAGGATAGTGTTTAGAGACAGTGAGTGAACTAGAGTGACCTTCCAGCAGTCAAACAAGATTTTAATATTTTAAGGTCCCAGAAATAGTTAGTTTCCTGGCTCTCCCATCACCTGCTCTACTGTCCTTATTAGCCACTCTCTACAGACATGTAGGAAAAAGCCACCGCCTTCAGGCTAAATTTAGGCCATCTGTACAAATGCCAACTCATTAGCCTGATTCCCAGCATGGACCAGGACTCATTCATTATCAGTGTTACCTCACCCATATCCGTCTTTTGCATCTCAGTTTATTGACAAAGATAGCTTATCGTAATATGTGCTATAGTAAACAGACTACTGTCAACACAGATATACTGTAAGTTCTTTGTTTTGGTGTCCTGCTAATAAAAACTGGAAATGCTTTTACATTTTTACAGCCAGTAAACATAAGTCATTTGATTTTGCTTATTGTTGTCTGTTTTGAAAAACAGCTTCCACTGGCTACGCTTGAACTAACATCAGCATAGTAAGTAGCATAGTAATACTGGTCTCTCCGTATTACTTAACATGTTATATATGGTGATAAATCAATAAATAATGGTGACTTATTAGACATGCATGTGAATGACACTGCTGACAGCTGATTAGTGTTCTGAAGATTGCCTGAAAGTACCCTGCACTAAGTAAACGACTGAGCTACATCCCTGGTCACTGATGTTCGCTTGTCACGCTCTAGTGACAACCGAACATGGTCATCATTTCCAAATTTGACTGTTATCAGATACTAATCTAGGTGAGGGAGCTTCTAAAGCAGATAATAATCTGCTGTGCAGAAGTGAAACCTGAGCGTGAGCCTCGTGTTTGGTGCAACAGGAATTAAATGTCAAATTTGTGATTAAAATGCCCAGTAAAAGAATCCTGTGACTACAAAAAAGGGTAGAGTTTCATTACTGGAAAAATGTATTTTTTTATTTTAAGATAAGAGATAAGATAAACCTTTATTAGTCCCACCCGTGCTAAATTTTTTGGTCACGGCACAAAGTTAAGAGCAGTGAAAATTAAGAAAAAAACAATAGAATAGAATAAGATACGATAAGATAAGATAGAATAACATACTATACAAAATAGAATAAAATATTATATACAATAGATACAAATAGAATAAAATACTTTGTTATATTGGGAAAATTGCACTTGGTACTATTGCACATCAGGGAGACAGGGCAAAAGTGTGTGTGTCTGTGTGTGTGTTTCCAAGAAAAATTGAATGAGACTTTTCATTCTGTAGAGAGATGCAAAGTTACTCGGAAACAGCTTGTCACATGCTTCTATTCTTGGTGATATATACAGTTGATGGTATCGGTTTTTTAGTTAAATATTATCGCAGTAAAATTTCGTGAAAGAAGAACTTCAAATGGACCATCAGATAGGAGTTCAGCTTCAATAAATGGACCTTTGTTAAAAAGGAGGCCATGCAAAGCAAAGTGAAACATTAAACATCCTTGAATTAATGTCATTCAGCATGACTTTTAAATAGTTGTTTCCTTTATCACTTCTAATTTTAATTTGGTCTAATTTTTTGATAAGAAGATGATTTTCTTGGTATTGTTATTCCTTTTATTGCATAATAGTTTCCTTGAGTGTCTTGTAAGTGTGAAGTCGACACTAGCGCTCTGAGAAAAACTAAGGCCCAAAGTAGGTGATAGCACTTGGTTGATCTTTGATTTCCATAGCCTGCCTGCCTTTTCCACACAGCCTCTGTGCATGCATGCTTATATGCTGCACATTGTACTGTATTATTTACTCATTGTCCATTCTTCCCCTTTTCATTTCTGAGCTTGCATGCTGATTGTGACGAGCACGCTCGATTACTCGCTCACAACCCATTACCCACATAGCTTTATCCACAATACACACTCCATGTGCTTAGACTTGCAGCTTGTTCCAGTCATGCATGTAGCACACTAGTGTGTGATTTAGGGGATCGCTGTGAGGACAGGGTTTGAATATTAGAATATTACTAGAATATCAGAATTGCATATAGATGTTAATTTGAGTGTTGTAACTGTGCTCCACAGATGATCAAAGAGTTTTTTTTTCTTTATAGCATACCTCTGAAATCAAAGAGAGGAACTATGTACTCTCAAATGAATGTAAATCAATTGAGAACTGGAAGTTGACTGAGAGCTTAGTTTTTGTGAAACATGTAATTATAGTTATCAGTGGAGTTCATCTGTTTTCAGCTGTAGTTGATATTCTAACAATTTAGCGATCCTCTTATTTTTAGCTGCTAAGTGCGATGTTAAATTTAAAAAAAGCAAAAAGCGAATTGTTTGTAGATGTCAGCTGGTTATAAAAATACCAAACCAACTGTCCTGTTCTGACATCAGTGCTACATCTTTAGAGCTTTTGTTAACAGAGAAAGAAGCTTGTGAGTGGAGTATGCGTTGGATTTGATTTACTGCAGTCGTCTCTAAATTGCTACCTAACACTGGAGCCTAGTTTGAGATGTTTTTCCTGTTTGACTGGTGTCAGTTGCTTTAGGTGACTAATACAGCAAAAGTAATTAATCTGTTTGTGTAAAAGTGAAATATTATACAGATTTTTGTTTCTTTCTGAATTTCTGAAGAACTGGGTACTGTATACTAGTGCTGTATAGCATGGTAAGTTATAGTTTAAAAATCAGGTGGTCCATTTAGTTTATAGCTCTCTAACAAAAGGAAAATTGTGGCTCTTGAAAATCTGACAATTCAACAGTCTATTAAAAGCCAGTAGTTCTGGAGTTCTAGAGAAACAATTGTCTTGGATTTCTTTGCTGTTGTAGACTGATTGCAAGTAACTAGGGTGACCAGCTTTTGATTGCAAGGTACTTGCACACCAATCAGAGTCAAACAGCTTTTTGGACGTCGAGTATTGGAGTGGCTGTATGTAGCTCAGGAGGTAGAGCAGGTTGGTGGTTTGATCCCTTTGATCTTGGGCACGATACTGAACTTAGAGATGCTGTTGTTAGATAGAAAGCACAGGTAGGAAAAAGTGCTTGTGTGAAGGAGGCATGTTGTATCAATCGCTTTCAGTGCTCACTTAGTTACAATAGTAAAACGCAATATAAGAACCAGTTCATTCTGAGTAGTTAATGTGAATTTCTGTGTATGTAAATGGCAACAGATTTGCGATTTTCATCTGTTTATCACAGTTAATCATTCTGTGGTCACAAACAGATTGCGTGTGATTGCCACCTTGAGCACATTCAATCACAAAGGAGTGAGCTCATTGTGAAACCTGGCCCCACCTTATCATGCGAATTTTTCTTTGCAAGCTCCTTTGACTACGATGACCTGGATGACTGAGAACCTTCACAGACATTCAATCACAAACTGATTTCAGATTGGTTCCATTTCGTTGCCATTTCACCATCTGACTGTGACAGGTCACAGACCTGATTCCTGTCTCTAAAACAACCGTTTTAACGGAAACCGGACTGCAAACTCATTGCACATCGATGCAATAATTTCGTTCTGCTGCGGTCCCCATTCACTGTTTTGCATAGCGTGACTATAGCGTTAGATGACAGGATTTATGAAGATCCGCTTGTAGTCACTGAAGCTGCCACAAGCTTTTCACAATGATTGTGTATAAAGTATGTGTACTAGTCATAATTCAGCTGAAAATTGTCCAGTAAACCACAGACTATGCCTCCTGCCTGCTTGCATGATGATACCGGTGCAGAAGTAGTTTTGTTTTGAAACAGTTTATAGGCTGTAAAAGCTAATGTCCTCAAAGCAAATGGCACAGTGACTCATAACAAAAGAAGTGCAACGAAACAGGGAAACAAAAGCAAGTTGGTACACTGGAATTTCTTTATTGCCATCAGTTAGCCCTAAACCACAGAATCAGAATGTAGATTCAGTATGTAGATCTCTCAGTGTCTTATTTCCTCCCATCAGCCCAAAGTTAATTAGTTTCCTAAAGCTTGCCATTATTGTATGCTTTTATTTTGAAAAAAAGAAAACTAGGGTAAATCTGAGGAACTCATTTATATGGTAGTGCTAAATTGGGTCACCAGAATCAAAGTTACCAGTTCCCAAAGCCACTCAATACCCAGAGTAACTGCTAATAAAACACCAAAGTACTAATTAACTAGCACAAATGGATCTACCGTGGATTTGCACCATTCATCCAAAAATATATTCACTTTTCATCTGTCATTTTTTGTCATTTTTTGTGTAAAATGCCTGTTATCCTGACTGGGTGTGAATTTATCCAGTTTACATTTCATTTCCAATTATTATGACACACACAAGTAGTATTGAGAGGGGGGAGCTGGGTGGCTCGGAGGATTACAGCACAGTGTGTGAGTGTGTGTGTAGGTGGCTGGCATGTTGGCGTTTATACTGTAAGCGCTGTTCTAGAATCACTTTGGTTGGATTTGGATACAGGCAAATGACTTAATTGGGAAAGATGAAACAAAATGATCTTTTTATAGATTTATGGATGTGTAATATGGAACTGAATTAATATAATGAATGCCAGAGCTGATATTTTCTTGCTATCGTTAGTATTAACTTGCACTCCACAGCTTCAGGTGGTGAGAAAAGCCTCCCCAGCAGCAGTTTGCTTACTCAGACCTTACTCTCAAACAATTAAAACTGCAGGATGAAGGACTGAAGATCATGATCATGATCGTGTCCTCGGCAATGGAGCGAGAGGCTGCTCCTCCACATGCAAGCAAGCAAACAAATGTGCATATGGGCACACACAAACGACTCAACAAGCTCACAATCAGAGGTGTGAGAATATGTGAGAAGTATTTAGGTCCCACCTGACAAGAGACAAGTGAGAATTAAGGAGGAATTAATTAGTTGCCTTTACTTCTTTATAAGCAGTACAATGGTCTCCACACACTGCTGTTGCTGTTTAGCAGAAAAAGAACATTTGCATCTTTCATATGTTTGACAAATAATAGCATTAGCTCACATTTGTCAGAACAAATTATTTGAATTTTATTACACATGCTGGGAAACCTTCACTTTTACAGAGTTTGTAAGTGTAGCATGAAGTAAATTTTACAGCTTACAGTGACAAAAGTGATTGCTTGATAAAGAAGACTACAGTTGTACATTGATTGTTCTAGATTGTCTTTACCTTACTGTCTTCCAATTGATATAGAGTTAGAGTTAGTTAACAAGCACATTTCCAAAAGTCGAAATGAACCGCTAATTGTTTGTTGCATTTCTTATCTGTGCAGTCCCGTATTCTGGCATTTGAAGAGGTGTTTTAGTATTTACACACATTTAATAGTGACTGTCAGCGTAAATCAAGAATCACAGAAGTGATTCTGTGTCTTTTAAGGCAGCGGTCCCCAACCTTTTTTGCGCCACGGACCGGTCTATGCCCGACAATATTGTCACAGATCGGCCTTTAAGGTGTCGCGGATAAATACAACAAAATAAAACTAGTACCGGCACCGAAAAAAAGAAAATTTATTCATAACACACATGAAAAGACCCAGGAAAACCGAGTAAACGATAAAAACGATAACAAAATAACACTGAAAACCGATAAAAACCCTGAAAACTATACATTTCACACTCTCGCGGCCCGGTACCAAACGACTCACGGACTGGTACCGGTCTGAGGCCCGGGGGTTGGGGACCGCTGTTTTAAGGGATATCTTTGACTGGGGCACAAACCTGGTGGAAATTAATATCCACATATTCATTTTTTTTTCACTTTGTGCAGCCCAGCAGATCAGGAAGATGCCCAGATGGCGAGTGAGCATCTTCTAAATGCAGCTCAGTTCAGATGAGTCTGTCAGTTCTCCTGCATCATGTGACTGCCTGTTTGTTTTTGTTTGTCACTCAGCCTCTGTCTGCATCTATACAGTCTACATCTATTAAGACATAAAAGTGTTTGTATCGAGAAGATACGTGGATCTGTTTGAAGTTGTGCGTGTATATGATGTGATATTTATTTATCTTCATTTTCTACTGTATAGCTGTGCTATGTTGTTGTAGGCCACACAGTGCTTGCATCTCAAAACCACCTGTGGGTACTGGGTTGATTTTTGAGTTAATTTTCCTTTTCTCTCACATTATTTTTTCCCCCCGATTATTTCTTCTTCCATTTCAGCACAAATCTGTCTGTCTCAATCCTTCACTTTGAACTATCCAACAGAGTTTTGTCTGTTGATAACTACCTATATATTATCTAGTACACTACGGCACATAGTAGGCCTATTTCCACAGAACAGTTTGGTACTGTTACTACAACAAGTCTGGTCTACCGGTCCCTGGCTCGTCTAATGCACATGTTTAAGATAGGCTCTGAATTGTGCATCCATTACTGTCAGAGTGTAGACAGATAAAGCAATTAAAGTTCATGGAACAAAGTGTGAGTGTCAGAATAGTTGAACGTGGGCTGTAATATAAAAGTGCTTTGAGTGCTCTCATAAACAGCCCACTTCACTTCGAGTCCGAGTGACGCAAATTTTGTCTGCGCAGACATCTGTGGACCCTCCAACTTTTTTGTTTCTGTGTGGACTTTTCAGCTTGAGCACTACACTACAAAATACCGACTCATCGTACGCTCTCAACATGATGCTCTGAGTTCCGACACATGTAGCACTCTGCATCTCAGAAGTGGCTTTTCTCCCTTAAAAATAAAAAAAGTGTTTTGTTTTGGGGTTTTTTAAACAGAAGCTACATCGAGTTTCACAAAGCAATTGGGGGTGCCAGGAAGTTAAAAGCAGGAACAGCATACAGACAGTATAAAAGATGAGTGCCAGTCATTGGTTTTAAACTGTCGATTTTGGCTATAATTACCTTGTTTGGATGAAACGGTGGAGTGCTAATTTGTCAGCTAATGCTAGCTGGTTTGGTTAGCAAGCTGCACTCATAAATTGCCTAGGGGAACACACAACGCTCATACTGGCTAATTAGTGCTACTAAATGGACTAATAAAATGATAGCATTTTATATAGATAATCCATTAAAAATGCTGATGAAAACTCACTCCAATCAGAGTTTTTATCAGGGGTAAATTACCCATAAAGGTCAAAACTATATATTTCTTACTGCGCTGTAAATATGCCTTTTAGTGCTGTAAATTTAGACATTTTAACATGAGTCAGCTGACTGCCTTTTGGAGCCGGCTTCAAGCGGCACCCCAAGGAACAGTAGCTTTTTGTTTCTGCTTCCACCTTTTTCAGCTCTGGAGTTTGCTCTGTGGAACTGCATAAAGAGGCTTTCTTTATTTAAAAAAAAAAAAAAAGATCACATGTAGATCTAAACACTCTGCAGCTAAAACGCTCCTGGTGTATTTTGAAACCATGTGCAGGATAAAAAAATTGTATTGACATTCAAAGACATCCATTTATTCTGCTCTTATCGTTACTTGTCTATCTATTTAGGAGGATGTCCGGCAGATCCACATAACATTGCTCTTGTAAATCACAAACAGCTGCACTAAGTCAAGTCAGTTGCCCAGTTACTCCAGAACAAATGGAAAAATGAGAATGAGAAATGCTCTTTCTTTTGTGCACCATCTAGCCATCCATCTTCTACTACTTATCTAAGTCTGGGGCACAATTTAAGGTGTTCCCAAGTCAGCCAAGAGGTGTAATCCCTCCAGTGTGTCCTCGGTTTGCCTCAGGAAGTCCTCCTGGTTTGACATGCCTGGAACACCTGATCTAGAAGGTGCCCAGTAGGCATCCTGGTCAGATGCCCGAAACAGAGTAAACCAGCGGGTCTACTCTATATTTCTATATTCTGTCTTTCTCTAACACATCCTCACTCTTCTTCCTTTTCCACTGATAAGTTGTTGGGGGTCATCAAATGTTGACCCTTGCAGCTCCTTCGTGTCCATGAATTGAATATATTTTAAAATGCTCAGTCTCCTGGCTTCACCTGTGTTGACCACAAAGAATCACGTGCATTACATTTCCTCAAATGTAGGAATGACACATTTTTTGTTATTGAGCCAAAGCAACTGAGATAAAGAGACATGGCGCGCTGGTTACCTGCCTTATTCCTTTTATTTAGGCTCAGAGCCTATGATGGCAGTGACGGTGATATTAACATTAAATAAATGTTAACATTGTCAACTGTTGAGTATGCAGCAGATAAAAAGGAGACATAAAAGCAATCTAGTGCCTTCGTGCTCTCTGCTTTCCAGAGTTCATCCTGTTCTGTTTGGCTGTCAGTCAGATGTGAAATGGACACGGTGAGCTGTGAAAACACACCCCCCTGGACTCACATCATACAAGAAAATTGCAGTCAGAAATATGGCTCATCTCTCCTCTCCCTTTCCTCCCTTTGTAGGAAATTCCAGATTAAGCAACTATTTTTCTCATTTCCGACATGTGAGTAACTGAGTGAGCAACGACTAGCAGGGTGGGTTGTGTTTGTTTTGTTGTTGTGGCGTTGATAGCGTATGAGTGTGTTTGTGGCTGAAAGAGGAAAAAATGCTGATTAGTTTGCTGTGAACACCATTTAAGATGCAAACAATAATCAGTAAATTTCAGCTGACTATTGAACACGGGCTGAATGTAAAGCTGAACACCATCCAATCTGTGCACCATTGTTTAGCTGAATTATTCCTTCAGGAACGTCACATTCACCTATTTTTACTGTGTTTGTAATCAGTGGTTTTGTGTTGTAATTGCTACAGATTACGGACAATCGGCTTAGCTAGAACGTGCTCAGATGTCTAATGAGCCGGGGGCCAGCTAAAGGTGTTAGTATACTTGTTTGAGCCTGTTGAATTGGCCAGGTGTGTGATTGTGAGCAAAGAAGCAGGGTTATAGGTATTTTCTCTTGAAAAGCTACGCTTTACAGGGCCTCTAAAGTTGACTTTTATTTCATTATTTATGCTTTATGGCCTGAAATGCCCCAGTTTTTATTTACACTGGCCATTTTGTTAGGTACAGTTGTTCAACTGCTCATATCTAACCAGCCAACCACATTGCAGCACCATGACCCAAACTCAAAAATATAATTTGTTGCAATCAAGGTATGCAGAAAACCGTCTCTGAACCCACAACACATCAGTTGTGAAGCAAATTGCCCAAAGCAGCAGAAGAGCACACTGGGTGCCGCTCTTGTAAGCTAAGAACGGGAAACTGAGGCTAAAATTAACGCAGGCACGCCAAAATGGACAAACAGAAGATTGAAAAAAAAAAGGCTTCCTGTTTTGACAAGTCTCAATTTCTGCTGCGACCGTCAGATGGTAGCGTCAAGCACCATGAAAGCATGAATCCATCCTGCCTTGCATCAATGGTTCAGGCTGCCGGTGAAGCTATGATGTGGGGGATATTTAGTGGGCACACTTTCAGCTGATTAAAATGAATAAGCGTAGTTGTAGTTGTTGACCATGTCTATCTCTTTATGAGCCCCCAGAAGATTTACCTATCTTCTGATGTCAGAAATCTCAACTAATCTCAAACTGGTTTATTGAACATGTCCAGATGGGCTTTACAGTTACAAGATCTCACTGCAATAGAGCACCTTTGGGGTGTGATGGAGGGGAGGTGCATTCTATGCATGATAGAGACATCTGCAGCAACTGTGTGATGCTGTCATGTTAATATGGACCAAAAGATCTGAGGAATGTTTCCAGCGCCTGTGTCATGAAGAATTAAGGCAATGTTGAAGGCAACAGGGGGTCCAACCCCATACTAGCAAGGTACTTCAAATCAATGCCTGTATTTTTTTTTTTAATAAAGACACAGTGATCGTGGAATCGTGGATTTAAAAAAATGCCTGTGAATACTGCCCAATATGGTGAACAACCCATTCACCAACAACAACCCAACATTATGTTTTTAATAATCTATCCTCACGAGTCCCTTATGTGTTTGAAAAAAACCCTAAAACTTCTCGGCTCTTGTAAGTACAAATGGTATGCACTGTATGCTCTTAAGCAGGATGCAGCGGAGGTGGTGTACTCTACCTGGGTCATGTTATTTCTCTAATTGCTTTAAGGAAGTGGAGCATTTGATAAAAGACACATTGAACTTTCTCTGTTTTGTTTCAGCCCACTTGTTCAGCGCATAAGTACATACGTAAGTCTGGACAGGTCAGAGCGAGAAAAGCATTGCTTACTTTTTAAGCCAGGATTAAGACTCATTATGAATCAGATGAAATAAATTAATATTAATTTTAAAATCTACACTATGTGTCTTATTATAGTCAACACAGGAACAGACACGAGTTCAAATTCAACTTAAAGCTGGATAATACACAGATATCACATGCAGTAAACTGTAATCTGCCCACAGGAAGTAAGTACTGTTGACAGGAGCGTTGGCTTTCACAGTCTGTCAGGTAATGATACTGACCCTCAAGTACAATAAGCTTGGACAGGGATCATAAAACGGCAGAAAAGCACATGTTGAAATAGGTGCTTAAAGCTGATAAGGCATCGGCAACTGTGCCAATGAAAGGTTGTTCCTCATGAACAGATGCTTAATGTCACATGTGAGAGCATATTCTCCAAGTATTTTTAGAGTTTTTTTTATCATTTCCAGTCAAATAGTATGCAAACACTATACAAACAAATAGTATGTACAGTGGGGCAAAAAAGTATTTAGTCAGCCACCGATTGTGCAAGTTCCCCCACCTAAAATGATGACAGAGGTCAGTAATTTGCACCAGAGGTACACT
>NW_005187433.1:2459432-2462308 GCF_000239375.1 Pundamilia nyererei | reverse complement strand
AAAAAGATTTCAATGAGAATCCAGTCACAAGAAAAAAATGTCTAATGTATCACATTTAGCTGTAGCTATGCTCCACGGTGTATTAGTTTTAAGTAACAGCTGTGAGACTCAGAGATTCCTCCTCTTTCTTTACTATATTTTTAACCCAGGGCTTGTGATTCTGGTATCCTAGCCAAACGTAAAATGGAACTCTAACATGCGCTTCATGTTGCAGAAGCATCATTTCCTAAACTTAACCAAGCCGTTCTGAATAGTAACACAAAACAGTGACTGAAAACAAAAAGAAATGTGACAGAGAAAGAAACTAAAATCTAAAATAATGATACAGCACTGGATACAGACCCCAGACCTTGTAGAACTTGTTAGTTTTTTTTTAAGGCAAATCACAATTTTCTTTGATGTAAAAGTGGTATATTTCTCACCAGCAGTAGGGAGTTGATACTGAGTTTTGTTGGGATTGCAGACACTGAGCCCAAAAATAAATTGGCCATCCCCAGAATTTTTCCATGGCCATAAAGTTGATATTTGTTGTCCAGAATGCATGTAGCCATCCATGCATCCATCCATCCATCCATCCATCCATCCATCCATCCATCTATCCATCCATCCATCCTCTTCACCTTATCTGGGGTTCAGGGTTGTGGTTGTGCGCGAGTCTATCCCATCCTATATCTGTCATACACACTGGAGAGTTTGCCAATCTATCACAGATGCAGTAACATGAAAGATGTAACTATGACTACACTGATTTTTTTCTGAAATCATTCTCTCATTCAGTCCTTCTTGCTTCTTCTTTAGAGAGTTCAGGGTTTGTTAAAAGCACAATTCATTTAGCCTTTTATCAAAGTGTTTAAAGTGAACAGATGTTTTTTTCCCAAAATGAATACTTTTATGGCTGTTTATGCACTCTTTTCTCTCATCCATCTGTTATTTCTCTTCCAGTGCCAAGCATGATTGTATACAGTGCTCGGATAGGGATAGTGCGGCCCTCATGGTACACTGCAGATTTACTACTTATTTGCACTACTACTGCTACAGAACTTTGGGTTGCATTAAGTGCGCTATATAAGGAAAAGGAGTAAGAACCATACGTATGCAAAACACGAGAAAATGGCAAATTCACTATCTAATAGCAAGTGAAGAGCAATTTCTGACTCAGATGTTCAAAAAACATCCAAGATTCATGCTCGATAACGCTAAACCTTGATAATTCTTTGACTTTTAAAGTGGTCTCACTAGGATTGCTTTCTTCATTGGCATAATTAAGAGCAGCAAACGTAAACAGCATTTCTTTCAATGGGAGAAACAAAGGTTTTGATCTTTACCAGTCCCGGCAGTCCATCAGTAGATGGAATCCGACTTTTGACATTCATGAAAAGGAAGTAAGAAAGGAGAATTTCCCCTTGTGGTACTCACTCATGTATGATATTATTATTTCATTACCAAGATAAACTAACATGCTGATTTAATCTGGCAGCAACAGCTGCTGCCTGCCCGCTGCAGACTGTTTGCCCTATAAATATCGCACGTTTTCAAGCTGTGATCTAATTACTTATTTGAGGTACAAGTACCACATTTTTGGCTCCTTAATGGGTGCCACAAGATGGACAAACAAGAATGTGAAATCCAGTCAGTTCAGATTCAAGAAGGTCAACTACTATTTTCAGAAAAATGCAGACTTACTTTAGGAGCCAGTAACATTACATCATGGTTGTGTGTGTGTGTGTTTCAACAGGGCTGTAGCATGGGGTGATGAGGACTCTCCTTTGCTAATCTCAATGCAGATGACTAGTGATGGCCACAGCATCACCTCAACAGTAAGTCATAACAATCATAAGCCAAGTATGTTAAGTCCCTGCTAACTTTAGCATGAATTTCACAGTTTGGGGCTTTTTGTGGTTTATTTCAATTGTTCTTTTTCCAGGATAGAATTACTGAATAGCATGCGACTTTAATTACTTTAAAGAACAAGAATTGAATGCACAAGTTTGAATATGTTTTGGATTTTTCTCTAATCCGAAGAGGATCAAAAGTATACACAGAGGTTCAAATATATACATACACCTCCACTAATATTTAGTTAAATGTTCCTTAGCAAGCTGCACCGCAACTAGATGCTTCAATATCCACTGGTCAGATGATTGAGCATTATTTCTGGCAGAATTAATAGAGTTCATTTAAATTGGTTTTTATGGCATGGACCTGAGTTTTTAGCACTAATTTTCAGTAGGGTTGAGGTTAGGGCTTTGGGAAAGCTGTTCCAGAAGCTTAATGTTAGCCTCCTTTATGTATTCCCAAGCCAGTGTTGTTGTGGTGAAGTCTAGAGTTTGAAGGTAGTCTTTCCTTTTCATTACTGCATCCACTTTGTGTACCAGTACAACTGGTAGTAAAACATCTCCAGAGCATGATACTACCACCACCATGCTTGATAGTTGGCACAGTGTTTTTACCTTTACGTCTCCAAACCTGTGGCCAAAAAGCTCAGTTGTTTTCTAGTCTGACCATAAAGCTTTTCCCAAGATTGCATTTCGAACTTGAAGGTGTTCATTTTGGAGCAGGGGCTTCTTTTTTGGTTGGCACTCTCTCAGTCCATTAGTGAAGTAGTACCTGTGTTGATCCTGAACATCCTAACCAATTTCCTTTCATTTGAGGGGGGCAGTTTGGGTCTTCTTCCAGACCGTGTTTAAAGATGGCTCCAAGAGACCTTCCTAACTTGTGTAAACCTACAATTCTTCTTCTTAGATCTTCACTGACTTTTCCATTGTCAAACAAACACTTTTTCTGCTGCCAAAAAGAAACTACCAGTTGTTGCACTAATGAGCAGTGTTGGGACTAACGCGTTATTAAGTAACGCGTTACAGTAACTACGTTATTAT